>NC_142020.1:3542500-3605000 GCF_049901735.1 Notechis scutatus
CCCGCAGCAGATATAGGGCCAGGCAACTTTCTGGTAGGCAGAAAAGGGGCTTTTCATATTTTTGGATGAATAAGAAGAGCCTCGGTAGATAGGACAACAATTTCCTAATTTTAAAGGTGGTGAATGGAATATAATTTTATTTTAAAAACCATTCAGTCTATTTTAGGACTTCATCATGTGTTATCCTCTTCAAAGTGATTGTTTTCTGAACTTCTTGCATCCTGGGGTATGAGGTGGCCTATCTGTGAGTGCACTTAGTTATATTTCTTTTAAGTTCGCTGGAACTAAAAAAAATAGGTAGAATTTTGGAAAAGCAGAACTGACAAGGTTGCTTCAAACTTAGACCTTCCAGGCTATTGAAGAAAAAAAAAGTGTTAATTAAATAGCTAAATTTAAATGATAGAACGATGGTGAGATGTTCCAAATGAATATAATTTGTGTCTGACAAGTGGAATGTCTTTTTTCTTTAGAAAACATTTCTGTAGCCAGAGGTGTTACGGGAGGCACTGGAGGCTAAAGTTTTTGGCAGGTTTACTTGTGTCGAGAATGTGAAAATAATTTGTGGGGAAGTAAACTTGAAATTGGGAAAAAATAAAGTTTTTTAAAAAATTAATACATTTCTGTGCATATTTGCTGATAAGCGTTTCCTAATTTTTTACAAATAGATTTGTTTTGTAAGGGCAATTTATTACTTAGTAAGCCTTAAAAAGCAAAGGCATTTAATTTGTGTAAAAGCACAATGTTTTCAATCTTTTGAAGAAACAGGGAAGAGGTCTTTTGGGAGACATTTTAATTATACATTTATTGATTTTAATTTAAAATAATTCAGTTACTCAAAATGGAGCATGCATTCCTAAGTCTTAAGGAGTATACCATGTCTTCATTTTTCTTAGGAAAAGTAAGCAGGCAAAAAGCTAAATTGTGAAACAGAAGCAACCCCTCAGTACGTAATGAAAGTATAGTTTGGACTCCGTCCTCCAATGAGTCAAATCGATATGGGAAAGCACTGGATTTCAGAAAAAGGGGAGAAAGTGTGGACTAGAAATACTTTCTAATCAGCCTCATTTTCTAAATCTGAATTAGTTATTTGTTTACTACTTTTGAGTCTTTATAGTAGAAGAAGCCATTGCAAGTTTACTTCATAAAAGAAAGTATGCTGCAGGAGACGACCTTCCTGATCACGTGAAGGTGTGACCTTCACTCTGCAATTGAACTCCTGATGGCTAAGTGTGTGTTGAATCAAAAGTGGCCTGAAGCTGCTATTGATCGAGCATGAGCATGGGTTGCAAGCCAGAAGGGTGGAAACCTTAGTCTCCAGCAACAGTCTTCTGTCACCTTTGACCAAAAAAACGTACCAGATGCTCAACCAGTCAAGAGCCCACCAACTCTTTTTTAGTCCCCGTAGCTCTCCAGAAGTAAGGGCAGCTGTGTAGACTTCACATGTCAAATCCTGAAGCATCTTGATTCGGTCACCACATCCGGATTCACTTTTAAGTCCAAAAGACAAATGCGGTCTGTCTGGACCAGTGTTTCTGAACCTTGGCAATTGTAACATCTCTGGACTTCAACTTCCAGAATTCCCAACATGGATTGGGACATGTTTACAGGTAGCCCTTGCGTTACGATATCCTGCCAATTTTATTCATATCCCGAGGATTCATAGGAGTGGATCGTGTAACTTGACCGCAATCGCTCCCTGCTTTCGCTCATGCATTTGCTAATCAAATGTATGGGTCGCCAACTGCACATGAGGCCAGGGCGTCGAGGGGTGGTGGTGCTAGTGACGGAACAGGCCACCTACTTAAGACCACTCAAGGACTCTCCGACCCATTGAAATACTTCATGCTCCCCACAATTGCTTCCCCCCCACACACACATCCTGCCATGCCGGGTACCTTGCAAAGATCTAGTGAGCTGTCTTCTCTCCAGCTATGCAAGATCGCTCTGAAGCTTCCCGACTCGGCCCACAAAGAGTTTGGAAGCAATGGGATGCTTTTAGGCAGCAAAATTGGCTGCCTAAAAGCATCCCATCGGCTTGCAAGCCCTTCAGCAAGCCGCTGTAAAAAGCGGCTTGTGAGGGGTGTGCCGGCCGGCAAAGGTTTTTTTTTTGCAAAGGGTTGCCAAAGCCCACACAGGGACACAATCTCCCTGCAGGCTTCGGCAACCCTTTGCGAAACGCCTTCGCCGGTACAGACAGAGCTTTGGAGGGAGGTGTGGGAATCTCTTCCGAAAAACCTCCAGTGATGGAAGCACCCATAACTCTTGGGAAACAAGCTGTTTCCTCTCCCTGGCAGGAAATTCCTCCTTAGTTCCAGGTTAGAGGTCTTTTTAACAAGCTCCCGCCCATCGCTTCTTGTCCTGCCCTGCTTTGAAGAGTAAGTCGACCCTCTTCTCTCTGTGGCAGCCCCTCAAGTACTGGAAGACAGCTGTCACGTTATCCCTCTACCTTACCTGGTAGAGGCATGTCAAGTTCCATTAACTATGCCTTGTATTATTCCTCCTGCAGATCCCCTTACCATCTTGGTTGCTCTTTGTACTCTTTCTAGGGTCTCTTTATTTTGTATCGTGGGGACGAGAACTGGATGCAGTATTGCAAATACAGCCTCACTAGTGTGGTATAAAGTGGTACTGTCGCTTCTCATGATCTTGATGTTATCCTTCTGTTCATGCAGCCTAGGATTGCATTTTTTTGGGGGGGTGGGGAGCTGGCACATACACACTAAGACAGGCGCCCCCCAGTCTTTCCTGCTCTGTGAACTGGCGGGGCTGGGGGTGGTGGTTTAGTGCACACACCCTCTGCTTGTGCAAATGGAGCTTAGCTTGCTTGCCCGCTCTTTGCGCGGCCGGTTCTCAACGGGTGACAACTTGGGGGTTGTGGACCCTGCACTAGGACACCAAGCGCTCACAGTTCGCTACCCTTGAGCCAGATACCACCTTTTCTATACCTGTGCATTGGATTCTTCCTGTCTAGGTGCAGGACCTTAACTTTTCTCACCTTTTCTCAACAAGAACGTCATCTTGTTGGGTAGGGCCCAGTGCTGAAGTCTATAAAGAGCCTTTTGAATCTTGAATCTATTCTCCAAAGTGTTCCCCCTAAATTGGTGTCTACAAAATTGATGAGCTCTCCTTCTACCCCTCAGCTAGACCACCCCTCATTTAGGAAGGTATTAAAGAGTACTGGCCCCAAACCAGAACCTTGAAGTACCCCACTGTATGCTTTCCCCCCCATGGAGATGCAGGTCCATTAAGGACTTTGAATGTGGTTTGTCAGCCAATTGCGAATCCATCTGGTGGTGGCACTGTCTATCTCAGGGGTCTCCAACCGTGGCAACTTTTAAGACTTGTGGACTTCAACTCCCAGAATTCCAAGATTGGAGACCCCTGGTCTATCTCCCATTGTTCTTATCTTACCAAGAAGTAAACTCTGGTCTACTTTCAGATTCCTTCCTGAAGTCCAAGTATATTATGTCCACAGCATTTCCCTGATCCACTAATTTAGTCACTTTATCAAAGAAGGCAATAAGATTTGTCTGGCATGATCTGTTAACAAATTAAGTTAGAACAATTGATCAGTGGAACAACTTTGCCTCCAGACATTGTGAATGCTCCAACACTGGAAGTTTTTAAAAAGGTGATGGATAACAATTTGTCTGAAGTGGTGTAGGGTTTCCTGCCTAAGCAGGGGGTTGGACTAGAAGACCTCCAAAGTCCCTTCCAACTCTGTTATTCTATCCATTGCTTGATCTTCTTTTCCCAGATTTTCCCAGGTATTGATGTGAAGCTGATTGGATTTCTTGGATCCACTTTTCCTCTCTATTGTAGTTCTTCCGTCCTCTGGCAGTTCTGTGTTATGCCAGGAGCTTTGAAAGATTCTGTTCAGGGGTTCCGAGACCACGCCTGCTATCTCCTTCCTACTCTGGGATGTAATCCTTGTGGTTGTGGTATTTCAACCCTCCTAGAATGGTTAAGTGTTTCGTTACCTATTTCTTGCCTTTTTTGACCTGCATTCTTGCTCTGTCTCCCACTCTGCTATTTTCGGTAGGTTGGGCTATTATTTCTCATTTGCGTGAAGACAGATGCAGAGAAGAAATTAAGCAGCCCTGCTTTCTCCCTGCTGCCTGTCACCACCGTGCCATCTTCTCCCATTAGCAGACCTATCATATCTTTGACTTTTTCTTGTTCCTTACATATTGGAAGAAACTTTGGTTATTTTTGGCATTTCTTGCATTTCTTAGTTCTTTCTCAGTGTTTTCCTGACTCTGTTGTTGCAGATTTGGGCTATGCACTGGAATTCTGCTCTAGTTATGTGCCCCTCTTAGTTGGTTCCAAATGGTATAGGAAACCTGAGTCTGCCAGAATCTGGAAAGGACTCTGTAAGGAGTTGCTTCCTATTAGTTTTGTTTGCCGTTGTAAGTGATTTAAAAGTCTATGGAGATTCTCAATCATCCAGGCCATGGTTGCCCCAAAGGTGCTTTTTTCCCCCCAAAAGGCAACGGGATTTTCTTGGTTTTTTTCTTTGAAAACGTTTTGCTTCTCATCCCAGAAATGAAGAAGCTTCTTGGATGTGAAGCGAAACTTTTTTAAAAAAGATCCAGTTGCCTTTTGGGGAAAAAGCATCTTTGGGACTTGCAAGGGATTGGACGTCTGAAGGGCTTCTGCTTGGAGAGATTGAGCTTTTAGTTGGATATTCTGAAGCATCTGGTTTTATTTGTGCAGCTTGCTAAACTTTGGGGAGAATGGGAGGAAGGGTATTTCCACAGCAAAGCCAACCCTTTCTCTTCTGGGGGACTAAGAACCCAGCTGATGTTGATGCGTAGAGAACCTAAATTCTGGTTAAATTCTGTTGTTAACATATCGCAGATTGTATAACCCTATCCAGTTAACCGGATGACAAAAGTTTGCTAAGAAGGGTGACAAAACTGGCCTCCTTCCCCTTTTCCACCATGTGCATTTAGGATCTGTATGTTTGAGCAAATGTCTCAGCTGAAGAGCTCGTGAAATACCCTTCCATTCTCAATACCTCGCATAGCCAAGAGGTAGAGAATATGGCTCTCTCTCCCCCCCCCCCCAAATTATTCTAGACCTGGCTTACTGAATGGGAAAGCCGGGGGGGGGGGAGGCATTTTACAGGGATGATTTCCCCCCTGATTTAATCTTTTTGTGGTCATCTGGAGCACAGGTAGTCCTCGACTTACAAAAGTTCATTTAGTGACCGTTCGAAGTTAACAGTGGCACTGCAGAAATGTGACTTGTGGCCATTTCCCACAGTTACGACCTTTGCAGCATCTCTATGACCACAGGATCAAAATTCAGAGGCTCGGCAACTGGTTAGTTATTTATGACCGTTGCAGTGTCTCAAAGCCATGTGATTCCCCCCTTTTGTGACCTGGCTAGCATAGTCAGTGGGGGGGGGCAGATTCACTGAACGACTGTGTTACTGACTTAACGACTGCAGCAAAGGAAGGTGATAAAACGGGGCAAAATTCACCTAGCAGCTGTTGCTTAGCAACAGAGGTTTTGTGCTCCGTTGTGGTCGTAAGTTGAGGACCCACCTGTATCTTTTTGTTAGAGAAAGTTGGCTTGAGGGCAAGGGGAAGGCCTTTCTGAACAGACCCCCAGGGAATCTATGGGGCACTTCCATAACCCTCTCCAGCGGGGGGCCTAAATTCTAATAATTCAGTGCCCCCCCCCCCAAAACCTTTGGGGCACCAGGGATGCGTTCCGTAGGGAGAGGTTTTTCCACTGGCTGGAGGGGGCATGGTTTCTCCTGCTACATGCATCCTATGGATGGGGTTTCACTTGTTTTTGCGACCCGGTTTCTGGCATGCCGTGGCCCAATGCCAGTCCATGGACCAGGTGTTGTGGACCCCTGCTATAATTGACCTTTTGCTCAGCATCCAAAAGCTCCAAGTAAGCCCGGTGTCCTCTAGTGCAGGGGCTGGCTCCAACCTTGGCCACTTTTTTAACACTTGTGGACTTCAACTTCCAGAATTCCTCATCCACAAGTCTTAAAGCGGCCAAGGTTGGAGGCCCCTGCTCTCTAGGGAAGGGCCCAGATCTATTCGTGTGAAGTTGCCTCCAAAAGGAAGAGCTGCAACTTTTATAAGGATCCCAAACTGTCAAAACGTATCAGGATTCCAGCTGTGACCCTGCTTCCCTCCCTTCCCCCTGGGTGTGCCATAAATCAGCTTTTCCAATTAAGCACCTACACAGGCTAGGTGTCATCCATCACATTCTCCAATTCAAGCTTTTTCCTGGGCCAAAGCTTCAGTAGCTTAGCTACAATCCTTTTAAACAGGGGTCCCCAACCACCGGGCCCTGGATCATTTTGTACCAGGCCGCTTATTTTGCTTGGGCGCCGCCATCTTGTTTCGACGGCGCTTGAGAAAGTGCTTCCGGGTGAGCTTGTCGGTTGTCGGTTGGAAAGCGGCGTTTGGGTGCTGAAGGAATCCTCGCGCCTTAGTTTCGTCGAAGAGGGTGGGGGGCGGCTTCGAACGAAGAGCCGTCCCGATGGCGGTGGAGTCTCGCGTTACTCAGGAGGAGATTAAGAAAGAGCCCGAAAAGCCCATCGACCGCAAGAAGGTACAAAGGAGGAGTTGAAGGTGGCGGGGAGAAGCAGGGGACGGCTGGCTGGCCGGTCGCTCGGCTCGCCTTGCCTTGGTCGTGCGTGCTGATGCCGGTACCGGTCCGTGGATCATTTTGAACATTTTGTACCGGGCCGTGGTACAAAAAAGGTTGGGGGCCACTGCTTTTAAAGATAAAGTTGGAATGTGCTTCTAAGTTCATTTTGCTGTATGCTTCTCCAGTCCTTTCTTTCCTCCCCCACCCCACTTCCTTATGCCAACTTGGAAACAAGTGTAGGGGGTGTTTTACAAGTTGACAAAAATGATTCACTGCTGACGTGGTCCAGAGCGGTTTGTGGATTCACCTTAACATAGACCTCGAGGGAAAACGGGCACTTCTCCATTCTTTTTTTTTTTTTTTTAGCCCCTTTTCAGCGCAGCCCTCCGGCTTTGTGGATAACCCTGGCTCCTCCCCGAGCGTCTAATTCTTTCCTTCCTTTTTCTCCCCCCCCCTTGCAGGTCTCAGTGGCGCCATGGCCAGCATCAGCGTCCGCTCGAGCACCCCGGGCTCCCCCACCCACGTGAGCAGCGGCTCCAACGGCAGCCGAAGGAGAAACGGACTCCATGACGTTGACTTGAACACTTTCATATCTGAAGAAATGGCACTCCACTTGGACAATGGTGGAACTAGAAAGCGTACCTCAGCCCAGTGCGGTGATGGCATTACGGACTCCCGACCCATAAACGCAACCGTATGATCTAAGTGGCAACAGTTGTTTTTGCCCTCCCCCCCCTCCCCCTGCCCCCCCCCGACCCTTTGCTCAAAAGCCCACTGGTGCTCCTCCGCCCACTGGGAAAACAAATTTGAGGCTCTCTCTTCACAAGACACACACACACACACACACACATACAGAGAAAAAAAAATGCCATAAAAGAAAGAATATACCCCGGAGGTTTAGACTCCTTCTCCAACCTCTCTGGCTTCCCTCAAAAGTAGATTCTTTAGCAAGAGGATTTCCAACGTTGTGTCGTAGCTAGCAAGCTCATCGCAGGTTAGATCACACATCCATTCCAAGGCTAAAAGTGACCTTATGTGTACTCTTAAAGGGAAGAAAAGAAATATCAGACATTTTATTTGGTTATAGATTGCTTTTTTGTCCTTTATTTCTTGCCGTGTTTCAATATTTGCTTCAAGAGTATTGCCACTTCAGACAACCGTTTCAACACCATGACTTGGCAAGTAAGACTCACATGCTTCCTTTAGAGAGACAAGGAATGAAAATGTGTGTGTGTGTGTGTGTGTGTGTACACACACACACACACACACACACACACTCAAATATGTTACTATTTTCTTTTTAAAGCCTACTAGACACATAATTTTCTATTTAAATAAGTGTGCACATTATAAGCATTGGCTTGTGTCCATTTTTTAAAAAAACATTACAAAGCAGTTGACGGCTGGGAGTGATGTAAACAGGTTCCCCTGGTGGTGATGATGCGGCAGAGACTTAAGTCATTACAAAAAGGCTGTTTGTTGGGTGTGTGTGTGTGTGAGAGAGAGAGAGGGAGTGTGTGAAAGCAGCTGCCCCTAGGCCCTCCTCTTCCTCCTGCCCCAGGAATTTCTACCTGGAAGGTTTTGAATGGGTTGCTTTTAAGTCACCCAGCAGAGGAATGTGTTTTGTCCCTGAGAGGACGTGTGGTTTTTGGTAATACAGGTACGTATTATACCCTTCCTCAGTGTGCAGGGAGAAAACTGGGTGGGTAGGAATTTTTTTTTTCTTTAAGGGGGTTTGTCCTTTGTGTCTTCCCATCATGATGTTGGGGGCGGGGTGGGAAGGTGAGGTTTGAGCTGCTTTTAAAAAGCAGGAACCACCTGTGTCTCAGACACAGTTTTCTTTGGCATTTGGGCAAGATGGAGAACCCCTTGTCCCCTGAAAGGAAGGTCCATTTTGGGTGGCCTCAGGCCTGCGAAACCCCCAGCGTTGGGGTTCAGCTGGGCAAGCCTTCCATCGCCAGCAGAAGGCCATGTTGGTATAGCAAAAGGGAGCCACCATTTTCGAGCCAGATATGTGACACACCTACCCACTGAGCTACCTTGAGAAAGGTAAACGGGAGAGGGCCAGGACATCGGGGTTGAAGGCTCTACCTGGGTGCAAAATTCCCCTCTCCTCTTCCCCTCCTCTTCCCTCTTGGCACATGGACCCTCCTTTGTGTGTAACTCCAGAGCTCTGTTGCATTTTTATCAAAGGAAAAGGATTGTTACTACTCTCCCACTAGCACTGGGACTTGGGAGATGGTAGGTTAGTCTTCTGTGTTCTGATGCCCGCCAGGTGTGTTTGGCTACAGCCCCTTCGTCCCTTTGCCTTCTGGCCGAGGAGGATGGCATCTCTAATCTGCCTTGACTGCAGAAAGGGCAGTTTGCAGGGTTTCCAAATGGCCAGATTCCCCTTGAACTGTTGCTTGACTGGAAAGCTGAATAAACCTGCAGGATTCTTTATTTAGAAGCCTCTTCATTTCCCCTCCAGCCTTTCCCAGTTCTCTCTCGTCTCTCTCCCGAGGCTTCCTATTTATCTTAATTTGGGAATGGTGGTGTCAAATCCATGTGGCGATCCATGTGTGCGTGGGGCTGATTCTGGAGGGGTTCAGTAAGCAGTAAGGGGGGGGAGGGGAAACCTGTTGAATGGCACACCCCTTGTTTTTGCCTTTGGAAAAAAATGCAGTGTGAAGGACAGGGTGCTCCCAACTTAAAAAGCCACAGATATTCTCTGGGAGAAGCATAAGTATTCTCATTTACTTCGTGGAGCTTTTTTTTAAAAAAGAAAAAGAAAAAAACACTGCTAATTGCATCTTAAAAACAGTTAAAAACGACCTGTCACGAAACTATGAGAATTTAAAATTAATTCCAGCCTCAAGTCTCCGGTTGCGTTATCTTTTAGATGTTCTTTTGAAAGATTTGCCACTGTTGAAGTGCAGCTCATGGATGGCTTCTTGACTTCACGAGAGAGCCCAGATGGCAGGGTGTCCTTGTGAGGTGGTTCTTTCTGGTTTAAATGAGCATTTCTCTCTGGAGAATTAAAGCACTTAAATGTTTGTGGGTGCAGGATTAAGACTGGGACAAAACAATTATATATATATATATATTCTACCAAAAAACAACAACAACCCACCCACTCCAAAACCACAAAAGTAGTACTTCGAATGAAATTGTAACTGAAAAAACAAAACTCAACTATAGTGAGCAGAGCCATCTAATAATACTCAGAAAGAAGGAATTGGCCTGGAATGGAGAAATAGGAAATGAGGGCGTGGGCCGCTGAGGAACGCACAGACTCTTTGATTTAAATCAAAGAGTGTCCAACCATGGCAACTTTAAGACTTTAAGACTCTGGGAGTTGAAGTCCACAAGTCTTAAAGTTGCCAAGGTTGGACACCCCTGATTTAAATCACCGGTCCACTGAATGAGTATGGAGCTTTGCTGAGGGTTTTTTTTTTGGTCCGGTTTTTCTCCAGACTAAAATGCTAAGACAGAGGAGGTCCAAGATTGCTTCCCAGGTAGACTGATAAAAGAACGGAGCCTTGTAGCTCTCCGTGTGTGGAATTTATTTCCCATCCCTCCCTCCCTCTTGCCAATTAGACTTAGAGTAACTCTTCTGTGCTTTGAAGCTTTGCTTTCAGTCTAGCTCTTCTGAACAAAATTATTTGAGCATTTTAAAAAAAAAAAACCATTTTGGTGCCATCGTTTTGTTTTGGCAAAGAGAAAAAACAAAACAAAAAAAAACAACAGGCTTGGATAAGCCAGCTGCCCTTTATAGTCTGTGTGCTTGTAAAGCTTCAACTTTTTACTTTACTGCTTTTTTAAAAAACAAACAAACAAACTCTTATTTGCTGTCCAAAACGTTCACTCTCCTGCCAAAATAATCATAACCTCGATTGCATGATGGCCCTCATTAGAGAAGTGGGTTGTGTCACAAGCAAATTTCTTTAAAGCCCGGCCATGGAATAGCCCCAGAGGCCGCACCTTGATAGGTGACTTTGGGAAGACTATTAACTCTTTGAAAACAGACCTTCTGGGACTTAAAGGTGGAGTAGAGAAATAGTCTGTCGCAGTTCAGCCTTTTTTTTTTTTTTTAAACCTGACATGATTGGATGCCCTTCTGGTGATACTTGTCTCATTCTGTTTTTCCTTGTAAACCAAACTTAACATGAATGTGGGGCAGATTTTACATATAGTGTATCCTGCATTGAAGCTGAGCTTGGCTTGCATATTACTAAAATTCAATTTTAAATATTAAAACACTTTTGAGCTATAGTGAAGTAATGCAAAGCTGATTCTTTCCCCCTTCCCCTCCTTTGTTTGAAATGGAATTCCTGCAAATCTTCAATTGTGACCTTGCTCTGCTGGAGAAATAGATACCTTTTTAAAACCGTAATAAAATAAAATAAAATAAATCGACACCCCCTGCTTGTTTACTTTTCTTCATTGTTTGAGCTAGTCAGAGTGGACGGACCTTTCAGATCTGCAGGTAATATTTGGGGGCAAGGGCTGTGAGCTGCAATGGGTGGGGGGGTCACATCACATGCTGGAACTGGCATTTTATATGTTTTTCCTGGCCTGGTGGGATGATAGCCTTCATTGGGATGGCAGATCTAGTGCCCACTTGATCCTGGGTGAAAATCCAGTTGGAATGGATCTTAATTTTTTTTCAATCTTGGCAGCCTGTCTGGAATAAGGTAGTCCTTGACTTGTGACAGTTCAAAGTTACAATGGCACCAAGAGAAGTCACGCATGACCATTTTTCACAACCATTGAATCATTCCACATGGTCATGTGATCAAAATTCAGATGCTTGGCATGTGACGCATGACGAGTTGTATCCCGGGGTCATGTGATCACTTTTTGCGACCTTCCGACACAGTCAATGGAGAAGCCACAAGTTGTAAAATGGGGCAAAATTCATTTAACAAATGTCTCATTTAGCAACAAAGTTTGGGCTCAATTGTCACAAGTCAAGGACTTGCGTGTACAATGGGAGCCTTGGCCAACCCGAGCATGGCCAATGAAGGAACTGAGGCACACCCACTACTGTTGGAGCAGAGGGAGCTACTGTGGGAGGCAACCTTTGTGTTTCTAGGAACTATGTTGGCATAGCCCAGGAATCCAGCAACCATCCTGGATCAAAGATTTTTTAAAATCGGGTGAACATTACAACTCTGATTTTCACATCCCGGGTAAATTGCATGATAAGCTAGGTGCAATAAGAACTAGAAGCCTAACTTTCTGGAATGGAAGCTCAAAATGTCCACCATCTTCAGTGTATTTGGGCAGTCGGCCTTTTTCAAAGAGCAGTCATGCTTCACACAGCAGCCCTAACTTTTGGGCAATGTTAATTTAAGGTTGCCCCTGAAAGTGGGAAGGCAAACCATATCAAATGGGCTTGTTACGACAATTGCTAGGATAGAGCCATGGTGGCGTAGCGGTTAGAATGCAGTATTGTGGGCTAATTCTGCCGGCTGCCAACAGTTTGATTCCCACCAGCGCAAGGCTGACTCAGCCATCTTTCCGAGGTTGGTAAAACGATCCAGATGGTTGGGGGCAATATGCCAACTCTATAAACCGCTTAAGACAGGGCTGTAAAGCACTGTGAAGCGGTATATAAGTCTGCTATTGCTATTGTGATAACATCCTTACAAACCTAGAAGCTAAGCAAGGGGGGGAGCTGGTAGGGGCCTGAATGGCATAATGACTGGGGAATTCTGGAGAGTTGCGGTCCGCTTATCTTAAAGTTGCCATGGTTGACAAACACTGCTCCGGAGATATATATCCTGCATATGGTGTATAATTTAAACGCACAAACACAAATACAACAGACATATTCACAAGTTAGTAGTTCAGGTTGGTAGTTAGGCTGTTGGTTTGAGCTCCGAGCTTATCAATTTGGTTGCAAACGTTTCATCACCATTCAAGGAGACCTCGTCCGTGCCCTTTGAGTTGTGCTTGTCTGTCAGGCCTTTAAATCCCTTTTTAATGAGGTGCAAATTAGTTTGAATAAGACGAACACAATTCAAAGCGGGCAGACAATGTCTCGAATGGTTTGTTTCCTCGAACATTTGCAACCAAATTGACAAGCTCGGAGCTCAAACCAACAGCCTAAATATTCACAAGGCTTTAGCGCCAGACATAAAATTGTCCCCGGTAGCTTTTAAGTAGATAGGAGATGGCAACACAAGACATTCATGAGAGAGTTGAATGCAGGTGGAGAAGTTGACACCTTGCAGGGACCTCTTGAAACAATCTGCTCTGGCAAAACTAAGGTTCTTCCTGAACCCTGGAGAGATTTTACAGGCAGCTGCAAATTAGGTGGATATTAACGCTAAGACAACTTCTGTGTGTGGCTTCTCTTAACATTCCCTCATTTTGGGGAGTTTTTTCTCTAGTGCAAAGAGGAATACAGGTAGTCCTGTAGTTAAAACCACAACGGAGTGCCACCTTTCTGTTGCTAAGTGAGTCATTTGTTAAGCGATTTTGTTAAGTGAATCTGGCTTCCGCATTGACTTCGTTTCTCAGAAGGTCGCAAAAGGGGACACTGAAACCGTCATAAATACGAATCAGTTGCTGAGCGTCCAAATTTTGATCACGTGACCCATGGGATGCTGCAAAGGTCATGAATGTGAAAAAGGGTCACAAGTCAGTAACTGTTTTTCAGTGCTGTAACTTGGGAGCCAAGGACTACCTTGTAGTGTAAAGTTTGATTATAGTGACTTACGGTATTTTAGGGAGATAGCTTTGAAAGATGGCTTACATATATTTAATTAATAAATACCTACTTTCAATAATAGTCTGTAGAGATTCTCAGTCCTCCAGGTCCTGGTTGTCCCAAAGGTGGTTTTTTTTTTTTCAGGAGACAACTGGACTTTCTGGTTTTATCTTTTGAAGACATTTTGCTTCTCATCCAAGAAGCTTCTTCAGCTCTGACTGGATGGTAGGGAAGGGAAGGATTTATATTCCTTTGCAGACAGCTGGTCATTTGCATCCTTTTTAGTGGGTCTTTGAGGCCACCTGGACAGGCCAAAGTCCACATTTTGGTTTGAAAGGGGGTCAAAGAGACCATCTGTGCCAAAACTGTACAGCCCTCCATCAACAGAGGAGGTGGGATACGACATCAACTATCTCCTGTCTACAACACAGTCCTTTCGGCAGTTCCAAGAAGGCTCCACACCCATTTGCACCACTCAGGTGACTCTGAGGACACAGATAAACCTCCAAGCGGCCTCAACAACCCTCTAAAAGGATGCAAATGACCAGCTGTCTGCAAGGAGTATAAATCCTTCCCCACCACCCAGTCAGACCTGAAGAAGCTTCTTGGATGAGAAGCAAAATGTCTTCAAAAGAAAAACAGCCCAGTTGCCTCCTGAAAAAAACAAAAACCTCTGTGACCTACTTTCAATAATATTTAATGCTATTTCTTATTTTACTGGCTGTTTATTAGTAAAAAATAGACATTATTCTCAGGTACTCAGAGGAAATTTGCTTCCCTATAGCTGTTTTTGATCTTATAGTTACTGAAGATGTTAAGGGAATCACCAGCAAATGAAATGTCTAAATATCTGCAACGAACATCTTGGACAAAACTGGTAGAAGGTATTGTTTGGACTTGGTGCTGGCTTGTCTAAAAACTTAATAGGCAAAGTGTAAAAGCAGAGATAATATCTGTTGTGAACAATGTGAAATCACAGCTGCCGTTTCTTCAACAGCTCCTGGCCTCCATCCACACAGAGTTCTTCCTGAAGAACCCAGGATTTCATCATTATTGGCATAGTACATGTGTGGGTCCATGCCTTTTGCAATTCTTTGCGTTATTCCCACCATATCGCATGGTTGCAGTTGACAGATGGACATGTCTTAGTCCCAAGAGTTTTTAATGTTTTGGTCAGTGGAACAATAATCCCTGAGATCACTATCAATTATGATTTATGCCATAAACTTTCAACTTTCAATTTCAGATCTTGACCCTTTCTGATCTTCTCCAGTTCTGTGTCTTTTATTCTGCTATGCCCAAGTATATGTTCCCACCCATTTTGCATTACGGCCACAGTAGGATAATTTTTGCAGATTTTTTTTTTTTTTTTCAGATTGTGCATGTGCACCATTGTGCCTACCATCCCTGTCCTTTTGTCCCCATTTATTCGTATCTATTTCCTGTATTCTTACTCATGTTTATACTTATACCTATTGCCTTGTAAGCGACTGACAAATCAAATAAATAAATAAAAATAAAATGTTCCAGTGAAACATTTTGGATGACTCTGTGATGTTTTTGCTGATCGTCAGTTTGTGCAATTTTCTTGCATGAGCTGAATCTACTATTTCTTCTGCTCTTTTTTTTTTTTTACACAATCTGAACTCTGAATCATCTGACGACCCCCCCCCCACCCAGTTCTGGCCTTGAGTGTGTATTGTTATTTTAATAACATTACAATTCCCTTTAAATGGCAGTGTGGATGAAGGATGCCCTTGTTATCCTACTTCAGTTTTCAGTACAATCAGGTCAAGGTTTACATTTGCTTTTATCACTCTGCAATTATTTTTACCATCATGACAAAGCAGAGCTTGGTTGCCCTAGTGCCCCAGTTTCTTGTCACACCCCCAGGGGAGGCTTGTGTGTGTGTGTGTGTGTGTGTGTGTTTATGTGCTCCCAGCTCTTTGTCCCTTCTATCGTCACCTTAGGTTGTGACTTCCCCTTGTAGCTCATTGGCTTTCAGGCATCGCCTGGGCAACGAGAGAACACCAAACCAAAGAGGCTGGTCCGTTTCCTTACAGCAGAGACCAGCTTGCTCATTGGCCAGGGGCGTTGCCTATAGCAACGGGAAGACGCTGATCGGAGCTGCTTTTGTGGCAGCCGAGCATCCTTGAGGCCTCTGAGGGAGCAGGGGGATTTCCTGGCCTGGCCAAGCTGCCACCGGAGCCATGTCTCAGCCTGCCGTGCTTCTCACCCAGGAGCCTGCTCCGCAGTGTATCCCCGTCTCGGAGCTCCCCATGAAGGTTTACGAACCAGCTCTGAACACCGGTCCCGATTCCTCCAGCGGTTTGGCCACGGCCGGCTTCCGCACCGCCAAGTTCCTGCCCGAAGAATGGCAGCAGAACAACTACATCCGATACCACGAGGCCTTCGCCGACCGCGACCACTCTGAGCGCTGCCGCCATGAGTCCCAGAACCTGGCCAATTACACGGCCGAATTGGCCCAGCGCACCCAGGAGGACTCCACGGCTAAGGTGGGCCAGAGGCTCCAGGACATCCACTTCTGGAAGTCGGAGCTCCAGAGGGAGATTGAGGACCTGGTGGCTGAGACTGACCAGATGGCGGCTCAGAAACTGCGGCTGGAGCGAGCCATCGATGCTGTGGAGGTCCCCTACAGCATCGCCATGGACAACCTGCAGTGCCGGGAGCGCCGGCAGCATCCGGACCTGGTGAGGGACCAAGTGGAGGTAGAGCTGCTCAAGGTAGGACACTTCCTTCATAAATGGTCCCCGGGTGCATGGCTGTTTGCACGTTCTTGGAGTCAGGGAAGAACTTGAGCTGAGGCTGGAGTGCTATTTATCTCTCTAGCATCCCTCTATCATCCCTCTATCATCCCTCTTATCTATCTACCTGTGTTCTAACCACTGAATCACTATGGCAAGAGAGAGAGAGAGACAGAGAGAGAGAGGTAGGTAGGTAGGTAGGTAGATAGAGGGATGCTAGATAGATGATAGAGAGAGATAAATAGCACTCCAGCCTCAGCTGTAAAAAGTTCCAACAATTGGGGAAATAGGATGTCCTTGATCTAACCTGCACCAACCAGCAGTTTTTGATGTTGGAGCTAGCCCTCCCAGAGGTATGCAACCACGAGGGCTAGGAACTTGTCTACATTTTTTTTTTAAAAAAAAAGGGTGGGGGGACTTTTAAAACAAAATGCTGTGCTGTATTTTGCTTCTGCTTTGAAATCCGCAACAGGCTAAGCGGATGGAAGGTACACCCATCATTTTAAAGGCTTCCCTTCATTGCCTTTGCATGCAGTGCTGTACTCATATTTTTCACGTTTTCATTTAGGAGACTGAGCTCATCCGAAATATCCAAGAGCTCCTGAAAAGAACAGTGAAGCAAGCTGTTAATCAGATGCAGTAAGAACTCTATTCAGTCATGACCAACTTCTAGGTTTTGGTGGATGTGGGGGAGGGGGCGACACGCCTTGAACTGAGTGTCCTCTTTCTCAAATGAAGTGCATGTAATTCAAGAGAGGTACTAATACCACTCTATAAAGCCTTAGTACACCTAAAATACTGCATTCAGCTTTGGTCACCACACTACATCAAAAAAAGATGTTGAGACTCTAGAAAAAGTGCAGAGAAGAGCAACCAGGATGATTAGGAGACTGGAGGCTAAAATATATGAAGTACGGTTGCAGGAACTGGGCATGTCTAGTCTAGGGAAGAGAAGGACCAGGGAAGACAGGAGAGCAGCCTTCCAAAATTTGAGGGGCTGCCACAGAGAGGAGGAAGGGGTCAAGCTATTTTCCAGAGAACCCAAAGGCCAGACAAGGAATAATAGATGGAAACTAATCCAGGAAAGATTCAAACTGGAAATAAGGAGAAATTTTCTGACAGTGAGAACAAGCAACCAATGGAACAGATTAAAGTTGCCTTCAGAAATTGTGGGAGCTTCATCACTGGAAGCTTTCAAGAAGAGACTGGACTCCCATTTGTCAGAAATGCTGTAGGGTCTCGTGCTTGGGCAGGGGGTTGGACTAGATGACCTACAAGGTCCCTTTCAACTCTGTTATTCTGTATTATCTGAAAGCAATCAAAAACCTTAAGATAAGAAATCAGACGTTTCTTTTGCTAGGAAAGAAAACCTGAAGGAAGCTTGACAGATAATCCACAACTTATGACTGGGACCAGAATTTCCATGGCTAATCAAGGTGGCTGTTGAGTGAATGCTTAAATGCTGTAGGGCAGGGGTGTCCAACCTTGGCAACTTTAAGACTTGTGGACTTCAACTCCCAGAATTCCTCAGCCAGCTAAGCTGGCTGAGGAATTCTGGGAGTTGAAGTCCACAAGTCTTAAAGTTGCCAAGGTTGGACACCCCTGCTGTAGGGTCTCATGCTTGGGCGAGGGGTTGGACTAGATGACCTATAAGGTCCCTTCCAACTCTGTTAAACCTGTTAAATCTTCCCCAACTTTGCCTCCCAGGTTCCCAACCTCTTTGCCCAACTTTGCCCAACCGAACAGAAGGGTGTCTGATTTTGTCTGGATGAAGTTCTGATCCTACCACACATTGCCAAGTTCTTGTTTAAAAAAATTCGATTAAAAACGCAGGTCAACTTACAGTCACAATTATGATTGGAATGACCATTGCTAAGTAAGGCGGTCGTTAATTCTGCAACCTATTTTTTTGCAGTCTTTAAGTAAATGGTCATGGTCATTAAGTAATTAAGTCCTGGTCATACAATTATTAAGTGAATCCCGGGTCAGCTGGGAAGGTCACCAATGTTGACCATGGGATTCTGGGGTTCTGCAACCACTGTAAATAAATGCCAGTTGCCATGAGCCCAAACTTTGATCATGTGGTCATAGGTACAGATGGCAATTTTAACAATAGAAATAGCCTTTAGACTTATATACCACTTCACAGTGCTTTACAGCCTTCTCTAAGTGGTTTACAGAGTCAGCCTCTTGCCCCCAACAATCTGGGCCCTCATTTTTACCCTCCTGGGAAGGACGGAAACCTTGAGTCGGTCATGATCGAACTGTTAGCAGTCGGCAGAATTAGCTTGCAATCCTGCATTCTAACCACTGAATCACTATGGCAAGAGAGAGAGAGACACAGAGAGAGAGAGGTAGGTAGATAGATAGAGGGATGCTAGATAGATGCTAGATAAATAGCAATAGCACTTATATACCGCTTCATAGTGCTTTACAGCCCTCTCTAAGCTGTTTACACAACTAGCATATTGCCCCCAACCATTTTGGGCCCTCATTTTACTGACCTCAGAAGGATGGAAGGCTGAGTCAACCTTAAGCTGGTCAGGATTGAACTGCTGGCAGTGAGCAGAGTTAGCCTGCAATACTGCGTACTAACCACTGTGCACCATGGAAGGAAGGAAGGAAGGAAGGAAGGAAGGAAGGAAGGAAGGAAGGAAGGAAGGAAGGAAGGAAGGAAGGAAGGAAGGAAAAAAAAATAGCAATAGCACTTAGACTTATATACCACTTCACAGTGCTTTAAAGCTCCTCTTAGCTGTTTACAGAGTCAGCCTATTTCCCCCAACCATCTGGGTCCTCATTTTACTGACCTCGGAAAGATGGAAGGCTGAGACAACCTTGAGTCGGTCAGGATCGAACTCCTGGCAGTGGGCAGAGTTAGCCTGCAATACAGCATTCTAACCACTGTGCCACCATGTCTCTTTTAAGTATGAGGAAGAGACATACGTCACTTTTTTCAGCCTATTCATTATATCAGATAGTTGTTAAATGGTCATAAATCAAAATTTTACCTGTATAGGATCCATACTTTAGATTGTCAGGGTTGTTATTATAATGTCAGTGTCAAAATGAAACAAACTGACCGGCACAGACTGGAAAATTACTTCACCCATATGCACTAAGTTGTCCTCTTATTTGACAGTTTAATAAGCCAAGTCAATGGGGAAAACAAGAGTCACTCCAACAACCTTGTTACTAACTCAGCAACTTCAGCGACAACAGTGGCAAGAAAAGTTTGCAAAATGGGGCAAAACTCACTTGACAAGCGTCTCACTTAACAACAGAAATTTTGGACTCAATTGTGGTTCTGAGGATTACCTGTAATGCATTAAAATAAAATAAACAAGAACACCAGTGGTTATTTCAATCACCACCTCCAAGAAAGCCAGCTCTGAAATATCAAGAGCAGCAATAGGCTAACATGCCAGGAAAAAAAAAGAAAAGAAAGAAATCTCTTTTGTGCGGAAGAAAATTGAGGGTTGAGAAAGAACTCACTAATTTTTGTTTTTTTTATTCAAGAACAAGGTAGTCTCAAAGGTGCTTTTTTCAGGAGGCAACTGGACTTTCTTGTTTTTTTCTTTTGAAGACGTTTTGCTTCTCATCCAAGAAGCTTCTTCAGCTGTGACGGGATATTGGAGAATGGAAGGGTTTATATTCCTTGCAGACAGCTGGTCATTTGCATCCTTTTAGAGGGTCGTTGAGGCCACTTGGAGGTTTATCTGTGTCCTCAAGATCACCTGAGAAGTACTCCTGGTTCCTCTAGTCTGAATTGCCTCTTGAAAAAGTACCATTGGGACAAGAACGCAGAAAAAATCTTGGTCCATATTCTGCAGACATGTTGACAGACCTGTTCAGATAAAAGACACATGTCCCACCTAACTCCAGGTACATAAGAAGCATTCTTATACTGGCAATAACGAACATGAGCTGTTTATCTCCTGGTTCTGAGTGGTGCCTCTGGATTGGAAAGAAACAAGCTGCCAGAAGTGCTCCTAGTTCCTGTAGTCTGCAATTTTCCCTCTGGAAATCCATTCCTACTCCCATACCATTGGAAGGGTGTTCATCCCAAATTGTATTGCTAAAAGTCTGTAGAGATTGTCAGTCTTCCAGGTCATGGTTGTTCCATTAATATTGTAACATGGTTGTTCATTTGGGATGAACATCCTTCGAATGGTGTGGCAGTAGGAATGGATTTCCAGAGGAAAAACTGCAGAATACAGGAACCATTTGCACCACTCAGGTGACCCTGAGGACACAGATAAACCTCCAAGTGGCCTCAACGACCCTCTAAAAGGATGCAAATGACCAGCTGTCTGCAAGGAATATAAACCCTTCCATTCTCCAATATCCCGTCACAGCTGAAGAAGCTTCTTGGATGAAGCAAAACATCTTCAAAAGAAAAAACCAGAAACTCCAGTTGCCTCCTAAAAAAGCACCTTTGGAACAACTATGACCTGAATCTCTACAAACTTCAAGAAAAAAGTAATGATTTTATTTTGGGTTCATTTCCTGTTCATCCACCAGATGGTGGTATAATATAGGAAACAAGGAGACAGATTCTGCTGTTGAAGTTACAGGATTGAACCTAATTTTCAAAAAATTGTTAGTTGACAAAATGCAGTAAAGATCCTATAGTTTTGTTTTGTTTTAAAATCTCCCCGATGCTTTATTTTTGTAGTCAAATACAGGAAAACCAAAAAAGGTGTCTAGATCTGAAAGCAAGCTAAATTATTTAGGTTTATGGATAATAAAGAGGCGAGTAAACGTCTTGAATCTCAAACTTATATTTTCTGCTTTGGACTCCATTCTTTTATGGCTCTGTTCATTTGTAAATTACAGATTAAAAAAAAAGACAATGTGCAACAACCAAAATAAGCTTCTTTCAAGTCCCTGTCAATATTTCCTTGTCTGTGCTTGCACTGCCTGGCAGCTCTTAAATTCTTTGCAAAATTCATCGCTGCTTAATTCTTACGGGTGATTATCATGGAGTGATTTGAGAGAGATGATTCCTCAAATTATATTCCAGTTATTTTCAATTGCACTCTTGAGACGTTCTTAGCATGACATTACATCCCGTCAAGCTTTCTTATTTTCCAGTTTAAATTGCCAGCAGGTGACACATAGAACAAGAACTATTCTGTCACATTTCCTGTTTGAAACCTGGTGCTTTTGCTGCAAATGCAAAATCTGTGTTTTTTTAAAAAAAATAATAAAATAAAATATGGAAAGCTATTCTGAAATTAATGAATCTTAGGTTTGTGAACGTTTCCAGTTTTCAAATAAGTGCTGCATGAAAGCAAAACGAATGTTGAGAAATTGTAATCATTATTCATTAGTGTTTTAATATTTTTTAGTTGCTATGTCCTTTGATGTAAGTGCAGTAGATAGTAGAAATGCACAAGATTTCCATTTTTCCAGACAACAATCATAAGATCATAGAATAACAGAGTTGGAAGGGACCTTGGAAGTCATCTAGTCCAGGAGTCACCAACCAGTGGGGTGGGGACCACTGGTGGTCCGCAAGAAAATTTTGGTGATCTACAGAGAAATGTCACCCCCAAAGCAATTAATCCAGGCTGCGTGGGAACACAAGGCTGCGCCACCCACATGGCCCGTGGGAACACAAGGCTTGCATCGCTTGCATTGTGCACAACACGAGGTAGTGAGGGGAGGGTGGAAAGGTGGAGGGGGAACTTGCCCCACTCACCCCATGCACCTGGCCTGGCCACCGGACTGCTTCTTTCCACTTCTTTCCTGCTTTTGGCTACACACAAGGAAAGCAGCAAAAGTCTTTCTTTCTCTCCCCCAAACTTTGCCAGAAATGAGTCCTTGGAACTCTGTAAGGCCTCCTGCTCCAAGAGGCTGGGCCGGCACAACAAGTCTCACAAAGACTCATTTCTGGTGGAGTTTGAGGGAGAGAAAGAAAGAATTCTTCTGCTTCTGCTGCTTTCCTTGCATGAAGCCAAAAGTCTCTCTCTTCCCCCGCCCCCGAGAACAGAGCTGGAGACGGTGTCCTGCAATCCCAAATAAAGAATGATTGATAGATAGGAAACCAGGGCAGCAGAATTTTCCTGCAGACTTTTTGGGGGATTTTCCCGGGGTTTCTGGTCTGAAGGATTTAAAATTATGAGTTTGATGGTCCCCAAGGTCCAAAATGTTGGCAATCCCTGATCTAGAGACACACACGAGGCTCCAATCCCAGGAAGTCAAAAGAATGGGGGCCCTAGCGTATCTTCTCTGTAACTGCCTAGTTGCCTCTTGGGAGAAAAAAAAAGGCACCTTTGGGAGTTGGATGACTGAGAATCTCCACAGACATAAAGTAAGAAGATAACCGTTATTGTCAGTGTTTTTTTTTTTTTTTTGTGAACACACTGGCACACACTAAAAAAGTGAAAATCTGAGGCCTCAAAAGGAAAAGAAATATATGTTTTTACGCCTTCACGGAAGGCCAGCAAGGGAAGGGGGGGGGTCTCACCTCATCTCACTTTCAACGAGGGTTGGTCACTAAACTTTGTGGTCCTTCTCCTCTCCAGGTTAAATCGGGACCACAAGCAGGTCTGTGAGATGGATTGGTCTGACAAGGTGGAAACCTACAACATCGATGAGAAGTGTGGGCGGTACAACAACCAGAGCACTAACATTCAATTCCATCCCAGCTCCTCCAAGTTTGAGGACAGGTGAGACAAGGTCCTAGTTGGGGATGAACCAAGATCACCAATGATTGCATTGTTGGGCGAAACCCGCTGGTCCATCTTCCTTAGTCTCCATTTCCTGCCCTCAAAGCAGATCACTTTTCAATGCATCTGGTCCTCATTTCCCCTTCCTCTCTTCTCTTTTCCAATCCGCAATTCTGCACTTCTGCAAATGTTTGTCTTAAAGGAGGATCTTTGTAACCCAGCCTTGAAATGGAAGGTCCTTGTGCTCTCTGAGCTCGCTTGTTTTCTTGCAAATATTTTCATTACCCAAACTAGGGAACCTCATCAGTGCTAGAAGGGAGGAGGAGGAGAAAGAGGAGGAGGAGGAGGAGGAGGAGGAGGAGGAGGAGGAGGAGGAGGAGGAGGAGGAGGAGGAGAACTGTGGGGTCCTTGGTGCTGAGCTTGCTTCTTTTCTTGCAGATGTTTCATGACCCAAACTAGGTAACATTATCCATGCTAGTCTCAGAGAGCACCAAGGGGTCGAAAATGATTTGATGACACACAATCATTTAATCAAGAGACAGAGAGAGTGAGAGTGAGAGAGGAGGAAGCTGACCAATGAGCTTTGTGCCAAGTAGGTTGGATCCTGATTCTCCTGGGAGGTCCACCTCTCTGCACACTCTAACTGTCACATTTCTTACATTTCTTTTGAGATGGGCTCCCTACGCATGAAGACTGTCGTGTAAATTTAGGCCACTGGTTAAGGTTCCGGCTGTACGATTTATGTCCTTTCCCCTGCCCCCACCTCCCCAACTGTGTCTTCCCTGCAGTGCTTCTACCCCAGAGACGTGGGCCAAGCACAGCCATGACAACATCTACAGGGCTGAGCGAGAAAGATTGGCCTCTGTCAACCTCCGGGCCCTGGTTGACAACATCCTCCATGACACAGCCGAGGATCTGCGCCTCCAGTTTGATGTGGTGAACCAGACCTTTGCCAAGCGCTGTGAGGAGCTGGAGGATGCCAAGCACAAGCTGGAGCACAGTTTACGAAAAGTATGGGCTTACCTCCTCTGGTCCTCCCACTGGGGTTTATGACAATTCACCATGGCCAACTCACCATGGCCAACTCATTAAGGCTCACTTGCCATGGCCAATTAGCTGCGGGACAAGAGTTACATTCATACCAAAGAAATCATCTTCTTATAATGTCCCCGTAATGCTTTGCGGGGTGGAGTCTGGGCGACTGAATGGAGCTGAGTGGTTACTGGCCGGATGCCCTTCCTGTTGCCAATCAGGAGTTTTGTTCAGCAGTTCAGTGTGCCCAATTTGTTCAGTGTGCCCAGAGAGAGAAATATCTGCCTCTACCTAGGATCGAACTCACAGCCTCCTGTTTGTGAGGTGAGAGATTCCACCTGTAAGTCACTGTACCACTCACTCATACCAAAGAAATGGCGGAAGAGGATCATTAAAGAAAGGATGCAAAAGGAGGGACAGAATGAAATGGGAATAGCAAGAATTAAAATAACTTGCATTTGTTTAAAACAATTAAATAGAATTGTTAAATTGTCCCACAGGGAGTTGGCCATGGCAAGTTGCCCTATTCTCCTTCCACTGTGGGGGAGCTGACAGCAGTCTTGGTGCTTGAAGTCCAAGCTCTTGAGAAAACATGGGAGCAGCTTTTAAAGGACGGGGAAGAGAGTTTGGGTTAACCCCATAAACATTTTTGGGGGCCGGGGGAAAGGAATTGTTTGTGAGAAGTAGCTATAGAAGATGAAACCAAGGAGGGTGGTCTTGTTGATCTTGATCCTCCTTTGTACAGCAAATTGTGTTGATCTTCAGCTTCGGACTTTAGAAAGAACCTGGTTTGTTGCAGCCTCAGAACAAGTCACATCTGCTACAAGTTAGGGATGAGACTATTCCAATATTTTTGGGTAAAAGCACAGTTGGTCCCAAGAGGGTGGATGATTTAGCACCAGAAGGATCTTCTTTTAGTGGTTGGATTAGTGCAACGTTTGATATAATCCTATAGTAAATGTGTCCAGAGCTGTTTGGCTTACTGTTAAGAGCAAATTCAAACTTTTAAAAAAAATACTTGTTTGTTATTATGACATCAAGTTATTTTGCATGGATTAGATTCTTCTCATCTGGTGCAGAATTTAAACTGCATCAACAGCAGCCTTTTGCTATATCAAAACCCTATTGCAGTTTTCCTGCAAATATATCAGCACAGCTTACCTAAAATATTTGCAACATGATTTTGCAAATTTGCAGATGATACCAAGCTGGCAGGAAAAGCCAACACCCCAGAAGAAAAGCTCAGGATCCAAAAGGATCTTGGCAGACTTGAACAATGGGCCCTAGCCACCAAAATGAAATTTAATGTGGAGAAAAGTGAGGTTTTACACCAAGAAAAAAACAAAAACCAAAGGTACAAATGCAGATTAGGTGAGACCAGGCTCAAAAAGAAGTAACTGTGAGAGCCCCTTGGAGTCCTAATGGATGGTCACTTAACCATGAGCCAGTAGTGTGTGGAAGCAGCAAAAAAAAAAAAAAGCTAATACAATCCTTGGTTGTATAAACAGAGCCATACAATCAAAATCAGTATTAGTACTGCTTTATACAGCCTTAGTTAAGACCACACCTGGAATACTGTATTCAGTTTTGCTCATCACATTACAAAAAAGATGTCGGGACTAGAAAGAGTGTAGAGAAGAGCAACCAGGATGATTAGGAGACTGGAGGCTAAAATATATGAAGTACGGTTGCAGGAACTGGGCCTGGCTAGTCTAGGGAAGAGAAGGACCAGGGGAGACAGGATAGCAGCCTTCCAATATCTGAGAGGCTCCTACAAAGACAAGGGTGTGTGGCTGTTGTGGTTAGCCAGCAGCAGGTGCAGATGGTTGAGGAGAGCGAGGACTCTGATGAAGGGCCAGGACCATCAGGGAGTGGACTGCTGCCTTCAGAGATTGTGGGGGCTGGCAGCAGCAATGAGGAGTTTCCCGAGGAGACTGTGCCAAGTGCACGTGCATGAAGGATTGCTTGGAGGAAAGAACAATTACAGCAGCACAGGCGACTCGGGAGTAAGGCTGCAAGGTAATGGACCCTCCCTCAAGAGGATAAAAGCCAGGTTTGGAAAAGCGTTCTTTGCAGACAGCAAAGAAGCTCTGAAACTCAACTGGTGGACATCTTAATTCCTGTTTGGAGAATCTTGTAAATTAGTTCTTATCTCTGGGTTTTTGGCAGCCTTGATGAACAACTTGGCAAGGCTCTTTCTTGCCGGAGCTAATTAGTGGAAAGCAGCCTTCAGAATAGAATTCGTTATTAAACCTTAAAAGGTGGGGGCTGCTGCCTTTTGTTTATTCTTTGGGAACCCGGTTGGGTCAGAACAGCGTCAACCGATTTCCCAAAGCACCAGAAGGCAACACAAGAAACAAGGGATGGAAACTAAGCAAGGAGAGAAGCAACCTGGAATTAAGGAGAAACTTCCTTAGAGTGAGAACAATCAACTAGTGGGACAGCTTGCCTTAGAAATTGTGGGCGCTCCATCACTGGAGGCTTTCAAGAAGAGATTGGACAACCCTTTGTCTGAAATAGTATAGGGTCTCCTGCTTGAGCAAGGGGTTGGACTAGAAGACCTCCCAAGGTCCCTTCCAACTCTATTCTGATTGATTGATGGGATATTTTTTTTGGAAATAAGTTGAGTCTTAACCTCCACATACCTTGATTCAATTCTTTGCAAATGGTTGTTGGTCCCTACACCATTGGTGATCAGTTACTGTGTGTTTGTTGGTTGGTTTGTGCATTTGTTTGTTTATGTCACTATCTTTCCTATCCTTTCTGAACAGACCCTGCAGGAGATTGGGCACCAAGAGCACAACATTGAGGCGTTGAAGCAAGCGATTAAGGATAAAGAAACGCCCCTCAAAGTAGCTCAGACAAGGCTGTATGATCGCTCCTTTAGGCCCAACGTGGATCTCTGCAGAGATACTGCCCAGTTCAGGTAAGTCACTGGGCAGTATATTAACTTAAAGGATGACAATGATGATGAGGATGATAATAATGTACATCACTGTTTTTCAACCTGAGTGGTGCGGTGGGCTGGAGGTGGAGCTCTCATCTCACAGTCAGGAGGCTGTGAGTTCGATCCTAGGTAGAGGCAGATATTTCTCTCTCTCTGGGCACAATGAGAATATATCTGCCGAACATAACTCCACATCGGTGACAGGAAGGGCATCTGGCCAGTAACCATTCAGCTCCATTCAGTTGCCCAGACTCCACCCCACAAGGGATTATGGGGCCCTTAAATGATGGTGGTGATCACTGTTTTTCAACCTCAGCAACTTCAAGATATATGGATCTCAATTCCCAGCAGAGGAATTCTGGGAGTTGATGTGCACCCTTTTTAAAGTTCCCGAGGTTAAGAAATTCTGGTGCAAGTGATGGTTGAGCTACTCACCCACTAAACGAAGAATAAAGATTCAATCTTCTGGTCTTGTTGGGTAATGATTGTGCTTCCAGGTCACATGCGATGTGACCTTGATGTTGATAGAAGGGGTATCTGCAAGATGTGTGCAAAAAATCGGGTTGACAGATTACAGCCAAATAAACCTAAACTGGGCCGTGTCTTTTGAGCTATTATTTACATATATGGCATTTACAACAAATAATTAATAATTTTGGTAAAGGTAATTTGGTTTACTTAGCAATTCTGGCATGTTTTCAATCTCCACTGTCTTGCAATTGTTCTAACATTTTTAAAATAACCTCAATCTGGAGTCTTGGACACACTATAAAAAAGAGGTTGAGACTCTAGAAAGAGTTCAGAGAAGACCAACCAAAATGATGAGGGGAACTGGAGGCTAAAACATACCATAAACGGTTGCAGGAACTGGGCTTGGCTAGTCTAGGGAAGAGAAGGGCCAGGGGAGACAGGATAGCAGCCTTCCAATATTTGAAGGGCTGCCACAAAGAGGAGGGGATCAGGCTGTTTTTCAAGGCACCCGAAGGCCAGACAAGGAATAATGGATGAAAACTGATGGAAAGAGATTCAACCTGGAAATAAGGAGAAACTTTCTGAGAGTGAGAACCATCAACCGATGGAACAGCTTTTGCCTTCAGAAGTTGTGGGAGCTACATCACTGGAGGCTTTCAAGAAGAGACTGGACTGCCACCTGTCAGAAATGGTGTAGGGTCTCCTGCTTGGGCGTTGGGTTGGATTAGATGACCTACAAGGTCCCTTCCAACTCTGTTAATCTGTTTGTTTAATCTGTCTATGGAGATTCTCTGTCATTCAGGTCCTGGTTGTCCCAGAGGTGCTTTTTCAAAAAGCAACTGGACTTTCTTCGTTTTTCCTTGAAGACATTTTGCTTCTCATCCAAGTTCCTCAGTTCTGAGAATGATGAAAAGCGAAATGGAAAAACAAAGTCCAGTTGCCTTTTGAAAAAGCACCTTTTGGAGGTACACAGATTCAATTTGGACCTTAAAATCCTATGGAAAAGATAGAAAAATGGCTTTGTGGACAGCCATAAGTGGGAAGAGGCTGTATCGGAAAGACCAGCCACCAATTATTCCAGAGAGGCATAGATTCAGAGGCGTAATGATACTTATTCACCCCAATTAAGCTTTTTAATTAGGTGCAATTTTCTAACCTCTTTTTTCTCTGGATGAAATCAATTGCCCTGAAAGCACCAGGCTTACCATTCATATAATCAGCCAGAAAAAAACATCTGTTTCTCACTCTTTGAAAATTGAAAATGCTTTTTTTAAAAAATCCACCTCTTTCTTTTGTTAAATTTGAGAACTTGGGGTTTTTTTTGGGGAAGGAGCATTAGTGTCAATTATAAACCTTTCAAATGCAATTGATTTGTGTTTGCTAATGTATTTAAAAGATTTTTATGGCTGCCCATCTCCTCTATAAAGTATTAAAATGATTTCTGTAGAAGAGACTAAAATTTGTCTATTTACAACATGTTACTCTCGTTTCTGATGCCTGGTATGAATGGTTTAAGAATAAAAAGAAATTAAAATTGCAATTAGGTAAAGAATGAGAAAGTATGTAAAGATGTATAGGTGTTATGGAGAAGATTGAAATATAAGATGTAATATATTGATTTGTAGCAAGAGTAAGGGAAGAATTATTCAATGATAATGGAATAAGAAATTATATACAGAAAATGTAAGGAAATGTAAAAGATGTCTTGATGTTTATAACAATGTACAAAGTTTTATTTTATGTTTTTAATCTTTGAAAATCGAATAAAATATCTAAAAATAAAAATAAAAAAATAAACTGGGTTTAAACTATAACTTCTTGTTTGTATCTTGGGATTTATGTTGATTGCTTTTATTTAGTATCCTATTAGGATTTATGTTGACTGCTTATTTCAGGGCTGTCAAACTCACGGCCCGCAGGCTAGATGTGTCATGCACTGGCCACGCCCACACCTGGTTTAGCAAAGGGGGAAAAAGTCACATGATGATGCCATGACAACGCGAGTTTGACACCCCTGGCTTATTTAGTATCCTGTGAACTATCACTAAATGTCAGGGGTGTCAGGGGGTCTCTGCCCTAATGACTGGATGGGTGGGCATGGCCAACTTGACGTCGCTTCTTTGCCCTAATTACCTAAAAAAAAGATATATACCAAAAAGTTGTTTATTATTTCGTGCATTTAATACTTAAATAAAAGACTGGGTGAAACCAGGCTTAATAGCAGTGTCTGTGAGAGGGATCTTGGAGTCTTAGTGGAGTTTCTGGTGAGTTATGTGATTCTTATTATTTGGGAATTAATTCCCTCAGAGGCTAGTGGCTATGCTATCTGATTTTCTCAATGGCTCTCCCTCGCAAGCGCTGAGTGGATTGTTTATCTAGCTTGCAACACTTTTACGAGGTGTGAAATTCTCTTGGCTGAACGCCCAGAAGTTCAATTAAGCCTATTAAGAGCTTTCCCTTGCTGATTGTCTTTCTAAGGTTATTGGGGGATCTCTGAGCCCCGCAGAGTCTTAGCTAGGGGTTCTCCTGAGCCCTGCAAGCTCCCAGCAGCGCACCCCTGCTAAGCATTGCATCTTATGATTTATGATGATCGTATTTTATGATTATGATTATGATTTCTCACTTGATGCTGAGAGTTTATGCACCTGAGATAAATTCCTTGTGTTTCCAACCACACTTGGCCAACAAAGAATTCTCTCATTCTCTTATTATTATTGAGACCACTGTGAGACAGATCCATTTGCTCATGGAGTATGGTTTAGCTAGATGTGCAGGAAGAGGTGAACATTTCCTAGAAAATGTTATCTCCGGGCCAGTTTCACCCCCAGCTTCTCATTCTCCGTGAGGAGGTCTCAATCCACACCACTAACGTGAGCTCCTCTTTTGTCCTCCGTTCAGGCTCATCAGCGAAGTGGAAGAACTGACTGAATCCATTGATGCTCTCAAAAAGAAGCTTCTGGAATCTGAGCAAAGCCTACGGAATCTGGAGGACAGCCGGATGCATCTGGAGAAGGAGATTGCTGTGAAAACCAATAGCCTTTTTATCGACCGGCAGAAATGCATGGCCCATCGTACCAAATACCCAACTATCCTGAAACTGGCAGGCTATCAGTAGGATGTTGTCACTGGAAGCGAAGTGGGCAATCAGTTTTGGTCTCTGAAAGTTCTACTTTCCTAAAAATGTTGTTTGTGGCTTAAGGTACCATTATTTAGTCTTGTAAACACTTAACCTTTCTGGGATAAATTAAAATATAGAAATGTTGTGGAAGATAATTGGATGCAATTTTTATTTATTTATTTATTTAATGCAGTATTTCTATACCTGGACCACTTTCCAAGGCATGGACTTCAACTCCCAGAATTTCCCAGCCAGCAAAGTTGGCTGGGGAATTCTGGGATTTGGAGTCCATGCCTCAGAAACTGATCCTGGCTGAGAAACATTGATTTAACTGATTCTTGGAGCCACCCCTCTCGCTTTTACATGATTCTAGGCAGCTAACAATAAAATAAAGTACATACAATGCACAATATAAAATAAAAACAATAGACACAGCAATTGAATATTGTCTCTCCAGCTTTTCACCCAGCCAAGAGATAGGCTCAGTCAATCCCATGTCCAAGGCTGCAGGCTTGTTCACATTGTTCCTAAAGTTCCTGAAACGCTCCTAAAATTCTGAAAAACAGATGTGTAAACTGTAAAGATGTAGCTCATATCTCCTATTCATTATCAGCTGGTCTTAAGTCATTTCAAATTATTATTCTGGTTCCCATAGTTGAGTAGCTGTTTCTATGGAGTTTTAGAGTGTCAAAGCAGGTAATGTCCATCAGCCAAGAGCTGGGTGAATTTGAGGATTCCTAGTGATCCATCTTGATTAGCGATTGGTTGATAAAGGCTGAAGTGTTCATGGAGGGAGATAATCTAAGATCAGTTTCCTAAACAGGGCAGGAAATAAAAGTTGAAATATAGATGTAACAACTCACACAAAAATGGGTTGCTCTGTAAGGTCCTGCCTCTCCTTCTCACTCAAGAAAGTAAAAACTCTTGAAACTGAGTATTTCAAAAGGAAGCTTTTATTGAGCAGAAGTGAAAACAGGACAAAGGCAAAGCAGACTCTAAATCCTCCCCCCAGGCAATACAGTTAGAAATAAGGCATTAGAAACCCCTCCCTCCTGTCTGACGTGGATTCAGCCAATCCACAGGTGTGGAGATGTCATTGCAATGGCTCTCCTGAAAACCAGATAAGCAGGCACTCCCAGGGTCATCTTCCGCTGGCTTTCAGAGTGAAACAACCCACATGGCCCTCCCCCCTAATACATTCCCCAAAAGGTGAGAAAATCTCAGGGCGCTCAGGCACCAGGATAAAGGTTATAAAACAGCAGTTGTCAGAGGAAATAAGAAAAAATCACATTTGAGGTTCCTCCCCTTCTCCCAATTGAATGGCAGTATCACTTTAGGGATCTGACATGCTTGTTAGGCTGTTGGTTTGAGCTCCGAGCTTTGCAGTTTGGTGGCAAAGGTTTAAAAGGGGATCTAAAGGCCTGTGTTTTGACAGACGAGCACAACTCAAAGTACACGGACGATGTCTCCTTGAATGCTGATGAAATGTTTGCAATCCAACTGCCAAGCTTGGAGCTCAAACCAACAGCCTAAATGCCAACCTGAGAGACTAATATTCAAACACATTTCATAGGTTGTTGTTGTTTTTAAAATGCAAATGAACTTCAGCTTGAGACTAAAAGTAAACAGTGGGAATCTCTGCCTTTTAGGTAACCAGGGTAGGGGAGAGAAGGTCAAATCAAGCAGCTTTTTCTTAAACATTGTTATACCTCTATTGAACCTGGTAATCTTTCCTGTTTTTGTTTGCTTGCTTTGTTTTAATTGTTGATGTTGGGAGAGACACCTTGAGGGCATCATTCTAACATCAATCTCACCTCTGCTTTTCTCTCCCTTGGGGCCTGCTTTTTACTGGGTTTTATGGTCAACTTCCTGTTCATTTCTCCGGAAGTCTGGCTCAGCTCATGCACTGAGCAACAGACTCTTTGGGTGATGGGGTAAACTACCCCCTCCTAGCAGACATGCGATCTGTGCAATATTTCCATGCTACGCCACATAGAAACAATCAACCCGATACTGCAGAGACTTTTCCTCTCTCTAACCCCTCCCCCCCAGGGATGTCAAACTCACATCGTCACAGCATCATCACGTGATGTATTGGGATCTTTCCCCCTCTTTACTAAACTGGGTGTGGGCGTGGCTAGCACGTGATGCATCTGGCCCATGGCCTGCGAGTTTGACAGCCCTAATCTAACCTGTCCGTGTTCCAACTAACCAACTCCAAACCAATAAACTCCGAGACAAGCATTTCCTCAAAGTTCCATTTTATTAGAGTTGTCATATTGGCACATCTGGGAAAACCCGAATCTGAGAGTTCCGGGTTTTCCCTTCCCAAAAGAGAAATCAAAGATCCATCCCCTGTGCCCATCAGTCCATCCCATGGCCCAATCAAATCTTTGTCCCACCTGGAGACATCCCCCTCCAGTCACTCTCTTCCAGGTGCAGGTAAACATGTCCTTGACTCTCTGAGAAAGAGTGTTGTTGATTCTAATCTTCCACCTCTCTATGAAATCCCCGCTTCCAAATTCCCAGGCACCGAATGTGGCAGCCTTGAAGCTTCCAAGTAAAAAATGGCTTCCAAGGCTGACATAACCCTTCAGCTGTCTAAACTGAGCAAACGTTGCCTAAATGTTAATGTGGAGAGAATACTTTTCTGCCCACAAGACCTCATGGGCCTCACACATGATGAACCAGCTCATCAGGTTTTTTTTTTTTAAATGATTCCTAATGTTTGCATGCAGCCATGCTTTATTTATTTATGAAGTGGTTTCAGTCAAAGCAACTGTAAGCGTTGTACAAATGCAACAGCCTTTTAGTAATAACTGTAGCCTGCAATAAGGTAACCAGGTACTACCACTAGTAACAAATGGCTTTGGTGCAATCCCAAAACAACTGGAGCATCCCTTGAACACAGTTGGCGTTCACAAATTCACCAATGGTCAATTGCAAAATTGCAGCTTCACTCAGAACTGCTGTCATCCTGCAATCATATCTGTCACAACATCACACATCTTGTGATGACCCAGGGTGGGATACAAAATAAACACAGTCACAAAAACAGGTGAAGCCCCTTTTATTCCTTCACTTTGCTTCAAAGCTCCAAATATCCTTGACTGGAGACAAAAACTTCCCCCACAAGCAGTTACAAAAAAGAGGAAATGCCATTTAAACTAAAAATGTCTATAAATTATAAAGAGTAAAAACAACACAAACCACACTGAAGCAATTAAGGGAACCAGGCAAGATAAGGGCTTGAAGACGTCCACAGATATCGGAACACACACTGGGAAGGATGCCAAACTCAGAGAGGAACAACAGACTAGAGATATTCCCACACTTTGTTTCCAGCACTGGCCCATACGCATGTCCGTCCTTTTAACCAGTTCTCCCAGCTGCAGCCCATGAAGAGGATCAAGGCCCCCTCCTCCCCTGTAGACCATGCCATTCATGTCTCTCCCTTATCCTCTCCTCCCTGCATGTCCTAGGATGCAGAGGGCCTGGATCCTCCTCTGACTGCCCACCCAACCTCTGCCCTTCCCCAGCCTCCTCCACAACCTCTGGAGCCACACTTCCACTCCCTGTCAGCTCTTCCTCCTCTCCCTCGGAGTCCGACTCCAACAGGGGCATGACACGTCCACATCTGCTTATCCCAGGTGTTTGGGAAGTGCATTGTTTTTTCTTCTTTCCTTCCCCTCTTTTTCCTTTTGGGGGGTTATGTCTTTCAGACATCTGTTAGTTTGTATTTGTTTTTATCTTTTTTAAAAAAACTTTTTAAATACAGATTGAAAGGTAGTCCTTGGCTTAAAACAGTTTATTCAAGTGACCATACAAAGTTATAATGGCACTGAAAAAGTAACTTATGACCATTTTCCACACTTATGACCGTTGTAGCATCCCCTTGGTTACGTGATCAAAACTCAGATGCCTGGCAACTGACTTATATTTATTTATGATGGTTGCAATGCCCTGGGGCCATGTGATCTCCTTTTGCAAACTTCTGGCAAGCAAAGTACAATTAGCACAATTGTACAGCCCCCCCCCCCGGACTGTGTGCTCTCTCCACTTCTCCCCATATACCAATGACTGCATTTCAATAAATCCCTCTTTTAAAGTACTGAAGTTTGCAGATGATACAACAGTGATTGGTCTCATTCGAGACGACAACAAATCTGCAAACAGATGGGAGGTTGAACAACTAGCCTTGTGATGCGACCAGAACAATCTGGAACTAAACACACTCAAAACCATAGAAACGATGGTAGATTTTAGGCAGAACCCTCCCATATTACCACCTCTTACAATACTAGACAACACAGTATCAACAGGAGAGACCTTCAAATTTCTAGGTTCTATCATATCTCAAGACCTAAAATGGACACCTAACAACAAAAACATCGTCAAAAAAGCACAACAAAGAATGTTCTTTCTGCGCCAACTCAGGCAGCTCAAACTGCCCAAAAGGAGCTGCTGATCCAGTTCTACAGAGGAATTCTTGAGTCTGTCATCTGCATCTGTATAGCAATCTGGTTTGGTTCTGCAACCCAACAAGACAGAAACAAGACTCCAGAGAGTAATTAGGACTGCAGAGAAAACAATTACTACCAACCTGCCTTCAACCGAGGACCTGTATACTGCACAACTCAAAAAGAGGGCTGTGAAAATATCTACAGACCCCTCACATCCTGGACTTAAACTATTTCAACTCCTACCCTCAAAACAATGCTATAGAGCACTGCACACCAGAACAACTAGACACAAGGACAGTTCCCCCCCCCCAACCCATCACTCTGCTAAACAACTAATTCCCACAACATTGTCAAACTATTTAGTAATGCTGTATTACTATTATTCTTCTCATCCTTCCTATTACCTGCTCCTCCCACTTATGACTATAACCTTGTTGCTTGTATCTCTATGAATTATATTGTTTTACTTGTTTCCTAGTATGATTTGATTGCTTATTTAGTAACATATGACTATCACCAATTGTTGTATCTTATGATTCTTGATAAATGTATTTTTATGTACACTGAGAGCATAAGCACCAAAGACAAATTCCTTGTGTGTATAATCACACTTGGCCAATAATTCAATTCAATTCAATTCAATTCAATTCAATTCTATTCTATTCTATTCTATTCTATTCTATTCTATTCTATCCTATCCTACCCTACCCTACCCTACCCTACCCTACCCTATCCTACCCTACCCTATTCTGTCAATGGGAAAACCAGATTCCCTAAATAACCGTGTTACTAACTTAAGCACTGCAGTGATTTACTTAACAACTGTGGCAAGAAAGGTCATAAAATGGGGCAAAACTCACTTAAGAGATGTCTCCGTTAGCAACAGAAATGTTGGGTTCAATTGTTGTAAGTTGAGGACTACCTGTAGTTTAGTTTAATTCAGGTTTGCTGATCGTGTGCGAGGCCCATGAGGTCTGGTAGGCAGAAAAGCAGGATGGAAATCCTGCTTTAAATACACTCCTTTATTCTCTCCACATTAATATTTAGGCAATTCTTGTCCAGTTTAGACAGTTGCATTAGAGAAATGCAATGTCTTTGGAGGATTTTCCGATTCAGCAAAGCTGACAAAGGTAATCTAGTTTCTAACTTCAGTGGCTAGACTTGTATTCATGCGAAAGAAATACTGACGTGAATTATTTCTTCCTGAAATAATGCTACTGTCTTGCCTTAGGGTTCAATAATTATTTTATTAAAGTGTCTAAAGAATGTGGGGGAAGAAATTAAACCTGAAATTGATCATAATTAATTCTTCTCTGCATTCTCTTTTCTAAGTAACTTTAGGGAAATAGAACCAGCCAATTTGTTTTCAGAGCTTCCAAAGTCCTACAGTTAATTTAACACCAGGCTGCTCCTTGTTATGAATATTTAAGATTTATGCTCTTTTTGTTTGTTCGGAAACAATTTTCTTCAACCATCCATCATCCTCACAGATTGTAGAAGAGGGCACAACAATAAACACAGTGTAATCAATAGTGCAAAAACAAAGCAAAACACACTGAATGTGGTAATAAGGGCAGAAATGCAAATTCGTTTTGAACTTCAACAAAAAATATTGTTATCCCAACTGAAATTTCTTCTAGTGGGTGTTTCTCAATGTGGGATGTTGCTTCAGAAAAATGCCTGTACTTGGCAGAATTGCATCAACCTTCCCCTTCTGTCCTGGCCACTTTTTACAGAAGTACAATTGAGAGTGTTTTAACAAATTGCATCCCTGTTTGTCTTGGTGGCAACAGCACCTCAGATAGAAAGTCCCTACAGAGAGTGGTGAGGAGAAGATTATATGGCCGAGAAGATTATATGGCTCGCTTCCCGTTATTCAGAATACAGCTTATGTGCTTAAAGCTCAAAGCATTTGTGATGACTCAGAGTGTACACAAACATAACAAAATCCAAAACATAAATAAATGTCCTTTAATGCCTCCAACTTGGCCCCACTGTTCAATAATTCTCAGTTGAAGATAAAATTTATTCAAAAATAGTCTTCAAAAGAAAGCGATACAGTCTGAACTTAATGAGCAGATAGAGGTGAAATAAAAAACTAAAACAAACTACAATGAAGGAATTTCCACAATGGACCAGGATAAGTAATTACCAACTGCAAAGAGATAACAAGGCACAGTCTGTTGGAAGGACACCAACCAAGATAACTTCAGCCTAAAATAAAACACGCTTTGCTTCTGGCAATGCTGTGTTTTAACCGTCTCTCTTATATACTATTCTCCCCAGCTGCAACCAATGAGGGGGATCATGGCCACTTCCTCTCTCATAAGCCAAGTTGTTGCCTTCTCCGTTCCTCCCTGCGTGTCCTAGGATGCAAAGGGGATGGGCCTGGTTCTTCCTCTGACTGCCCAACCGTCCTCTGCTCTTCCCCAGCCTCCTCCACAACCTCCAGAGCCACACCTCCACTCCCAGTCAGCTGTTCCTCCTCTTCCTCAGAGTCAGTCTCTTCCAAGGGCATGTTAGAGACCCCACACACCCATTTCATAGTCTGTTTCTGTTGCTTCCCTCTGGGAGGAGGTTTCAAAGTATTTCTAGCAGGACTACCAGATTCTGAAACAGCTTTGTTCCTTACGCCATCTGTCTGGTAAACTCACAAGATTTGTTTTTCTTGCCATGTGCATATATACATCCAACCAAGACTGTGTGGTATGTGGGTATGTACATAATTTTGTATTTATTTATTTTGTCATGTTTATGTAGTGTATATTGGAGGGGTGATCCTTTGAGAGCTGTATGCAGTGAAATTTTGTTTTAATGTATGCCGATTAGTGTACATTCAAAGTGACAATAAAGTTTCATTCCATTCCATTCCATTCCATTCCATTCTGGAGGACACGATTTATTTGAGGTCTTAGTCTGCATACAATTAAACATAAATTAGAGAAGCTCGAGCTTGCCTTGAGCTTGACTCAAAGAAGCCTTCATTTTTCCTTGGGTTCACAAAAAACACATTCACCTGTAGTTACCTTGTGCCTTAACCCTTGTCCTGCTTCTTTCCCCCACTCAACTTAGAGTCTTTTTCCCAGCCCATTTCTGGATAAGTTATGGCAAACTGAACTCACCCATTGGAGAACCCAAGCAGTGCGCCTTAGCGCATTGTGTAAACCTAGCCATTGGATTTGTTATGTAGGGTTTATAGCTTAGCATGAACGATGTCTTGCACATTTTGTGAACATAGACAATACCAGTGTTCCAATATTTGAGGGGCTGCCCCAAGGAGGAGGGGGTCGACTTATTTTCCAAAGCACCAGAAGGCAAGACAAGAAACAATGGATGGAAACCAGAGGTGGTCTTCAGCAGGTTCTGACCAGTTCTGGAGAACCTCTAGCAGAAATTTTGAGTAGTTTGGAGAACCAGCAAAGACCACCTCTGACTGGAGATTTTACAGTATCCTTCCCATGCCTAGCCCACCAAGTCACGCCTACAGAACTGGTAGTGAAAAAACTTGGAATCCCACCACTGATGGAAACCAATCAAGGAAAGAAACAACCTGGAATTAAGAAGAAACTTCTTAACAGTGAGGATAATTAACCAGTGGAACAGCTTGTCTCCAGAAGTTGTGGATGCTTCATCAATGGAGGCTTTTAAGAAGAGACTGGACAGCAATTTGTCTGAAATGGCATAGGGTGCCCTGGTTGAGCAGGGGGTTGGGCTAGAGCAGGGTCGCCAACCTTTTGGACCTCAGGGACCACCAAACTCATAATTTTAAACCCCAGGGACCACTAACCGGTTCTGTGGGTGTGGCCTAATTTGTGGCTTGGTGGTCATGTGACTGGCTGGGCATGGCTTGTATGTAAATACTATAAATATTTATATAAATATTGATTTTTTTTTATTAAAAAAGAACAACTTTTACCCAAAATCAGGCAAAGCAGGCAAGCAGATTGAGTTGCTCACAGAATCATTCAGTGATCTATGTATCTGCCATTGGCTAGCTAGCTCAGTCTCTCAAATTTGCTTGCCGTGAGTCTGCACTGAATAATAGAACCTTCAGTCCTAAGGGAGGTTCGGCTGTGCTTAAAAGCAGAGCCGAAGATCTAAAGACTAGCAAGAAAGCGAAATCCAACTATTTCCTGCTTCCTAGCTAATCTAAATCTCGCAGCAGAGCAGAACAGCTGATGGTCGGAAAAAGGAAAAATAGCAATTTAGCAGGCAAGTTTACCGGGTAAGGAGTGAGTGGGCAGGGAGGGTTCCTGAGGGCCTTGTGTTTCTGCACAGCCTGGATTAATTGCTTTGGTGGGATGCTCTGGGGGTGAGATTTCTCTGCAGCCCACCAAAATTTTCTCACGGACCACCAGTGGGTCGCGACCCACCAGTTGGCAACCACTGGGCAAGAAGACCTCCAAGGTCCCTTCCAACTCTGTTATTCTGTTATCTATTAATGGACCCACCTGGTGCTGATAACCACAAATATTAGCAACAGATCACTTTTACGAGGAAATCCCACATTCCTTGTTTGGGGAAAAGGTCAGATCAAGAGTCAGAGAAGCTGCTCTTTCCCCTGTTTTTTGCTAATTGACATGAGTAACCTTCTCACACGTACCCCACTTTCACTCGGCTCACTTTCCAGGCTGCCAATGAGCTCAGAAAAACAAAACACGGTTGGTAAAACTATGCATAAAAAATCAGCCTGCCAGATGTTGAAGCAGAATTAACGAAGTGCAGCGTAAGCTGGAATATACACTCTTCTCAATTCATCGGCTAATTAAAAAAAAGCAAGGTACTAACCTCAGAAGACATTAAGCTTCTGCAAAGAAAACACAATTAGCACAACAATAAACCTCCAGACATCTTCGGCTGGTCTATGAACCAGGAGATTTCGAGTACTCCAGAGACTGCAGACTGCTAACATGTGTGAACTAATTTACTGTTTGCATTAGAAGGACAATACTTTAGTTAGATGGCTTTTCTCTTCCTGTGGGTTTAAAAAAAATTGTACATGCTTTTGAAATTTATATCCTCATATATTTCTGCATCATATAGTACACAGGCTTTCTAGCCATCCTGCACTTATTTATGTAATTCATAATGTGAACTTTACAACACACCAATTGTTACGTTTTCACATTTTAAAATCCCCGGTTCCCCAGTGCAATTTTTAAAAACAGAAATCCTCTCAATCTTAGCTCTTCTTAAAAACAAAGGTGGTCTTCAGCAGGTTCTGACCAGTTCTGGAGAACTGGTGGCAGAAATTTTGAGTAGTTCGGAGAACCGGCAAATGCCACCTCTGACTGGCCTGCCAACCCCATCTCTTCTCTGCCTCCCATCAAGTCCCAGCTTATTGGCTGGGTCTCCTTTGATTGCCCTGCCCAGGAGAACGGAGCTGGAAAGCTGGTTAGTGGGGCGGGGAGGGAATGGCGATTGTGCAGGGACCTTCCCCTGCCACACCCACCAAGCCACACCCACCAAGCCACGCCCACAGGACTGGTACTAAAAAAAATTGAATCCCACCACTGCTTAAAAGGTACCTCTGCTGACCTGGATAATTATCTCAGGTGACCTAAACATGGCATGGGAGGGAACAGTCATCCCAGGTCCAGGAAGTCACGTCATGTCCATGCTCAGATTTTCAATTGCTTTTTTTCAGGGAAGAGAACTTAGAAAAACGTTATTGTCACTTTAAATGTACACTAATCAGCATACGTTAAAATGAAATTTTGTTGCATACAGCTTTCAAAGAGTCATCATCTCCAATGTACACTATATAACCATGACAGAATAAATAAATACAAAATTATGCATATACCCACATATATGACACAGAGAAACAATACAGTCTAGTTTGGATGTATACACGTACATGGCGAGAAAAATGAATTTTGTAAGTTTACCACACGGCCTAGGGAACAAAACCATTACAGAATCTGACAGTCCTGCTAGAAATACTTCGAAACCTACTCCCAGAGGGAAGCAACAGAAACAGACCATAAAGTGGGTGTGTGGGGTCTCTAACAATGGTTTGAGCTCTAAGCACAGAGTGCTTATAAGCAGTACCCTGAATAAGAGGAAGCAAGCTTCCTATAATCTTCTCCGCTGTCCTTACCACTTTCTGTAGGGACTTTCTGTTTGAGGAGCTGCTACCACCAAATCAAACAGAGATGCAGTTTGTTAAAACGCTCTCAATGTAGCTCTTTAAAAAGTGGCCAGGACAGGAGAAAGATAGGGGAGGAGGGTGTGATGGCTCAGCAGTTAAAGACGCTGAATTTGTCAGCTGGAGAGCTGACAGTCCAGGTTCGAGATCTGAGTTCTGCACAACAGAGTGAGCTTCCATTCCTTGTTCCAGCTCCATCCACCTAGCTGTTCAAAAGCATGCAAATGTGAGTAGAATAATAGGTACCACTTTGGTGGGAAGGGTAACAGTGTTCTGTGAGCCTTTGGCTATAGCCATGCTGACCAGATGACCATGGAAAATATACTTTGATAATTCTGGCCCCCATGGCCGAGAAATGGAGATGATTCAAATTTCTTAACAACTGGTTCTGTGGGTGTGGCCTAGTTTGTGGGTGTGGTTTGGTGGTCATGTGACTGGCTAGGCATGGCTTGTATGTAAATATTATAAATATTTATGTAAATATTTGACTTTTTTATTTAAAAAAGAGCAACTTTTACGCAAAATCAGGCAAAGCAGGCAGGCAGATTGAGTTGCTTGCAGAATCACAGATTCACTCAGCAATCTATCTTTCTGCAATCTCCTACCTGAGTCTGCACTGAAAAATAGAAGCTTCAGTCCTAAGATTCAGCTCTGCTTTTAGATTAGCTGGAAAGCAAGAAATCCAATGATTTCCTGCTTTCTAGCTAATCTAAATCTCCTGGCACAGCAGAACAGCGGATGGTCGGGGGGCGGGGAAAAAAAGGAAAAATAGCAACTTATCAAACCCAGGCAAGTTTGATGGTGTACATGCTAGGTAAGGAGTGTATGTGTGTGTGTGTGTGTGTGTGTCGGGCAGGGCAGGGTGGAGCGGAGCCAGCCAGTGGCATGATTTACTGGTTCTCTGAACTGTGCAGAATTGTAACAACCAGTTGTATAGAACCAAAAATTCAGGGCCCAGCTTCTTCTCCAAGGCTGCTCCTGCTACAGTGTCTGACGGATGGAAGCAACTTCTCTGCTGCAGGCGATCCAAAGAGGGGCAACAACCCAGGGGCTCTTCCATTCTGCTAGAAGGCCTGCCCTGCCTATGACATTGCTTGCGGCTCTTGGAAATGGTGCAGGATGACGGGTCATTGTCAGTTCTAACTCAGTGAACAGAGTAATTCGTCAGTCAGGCAAGTCAACTTTCCTACGTAAAATTTATGGGGAGGTGGAGGCTTAGGGGGAGATGGTTTCAGCTGGCCATTTGAGATGCAGAGCTCCGTAAAGGTCTATCGCATTAACAGCCCAGAGAAGGGAGATATAAACAGATGGCCTGGCCCTGCATCACTTGCCACATTTTTCTTTCCCAATCGTTGGCTACTTCAAGTTGAAAACTCCTTAGAAGTTCTTCTGTGGGGCTCAGTGAAATACCATCATGAGATCATTGCAGGGTCACAGCAAAGATCAACCAAACAATATCCCTGATTTGTAGCATGCCAATGGCCATTTACTTTGGGCACCCAGCTTCATTTCTTAAGATAAATTAAAATTAAATTGATTAGATCTATCTATCTATCTATCTATCTATCTATCTATCTATCTATCTATCTATCTATCTATCTATCTATCTATCCATCCATCCATCCATCCATCATTCATCTATCTATCCATCATCTCTATCATCTCTCTCTATCCCTCTATCTATCCCTCCATCTCTCCATCTCTCCATCTCTCTATCTATCTATCTATCTATCTATCTATCTATCTATCTATCTATCTATCTATCTATCTATCTATCTATCTATCTATCTATCTATCTATCTATCTTCTATCTATCTATCATCTACCTACCTGCCTACCTACCTACCTACCTATCCTATCATCCATCTATCTCCTCTCTCTCATCTATCTAGGTATCTAAGTCCATCCATCATCTATCTATCTATCTATCTATCTATCTATCTATCTATCTATCTATCTATCTATCTATCTATCTATCTATCTATCTATCTATCTATCTATCCAGCCATCCATCATTTATCATCCATCTACCATGTTTCTCATATAATAAGGCCGGGTCTTATTTTTTTTTTTAGCCCCGAAAAAATGGCTAGGACGTCTTTTCAGAGGTGAATTAATCCCCCCCCCCCCGCACCCTCGCCTAGGGTGCCCCGGGGGCAGCTATGCCTCGCCACCAGCCACTCCTAATGGCCAATCATGGTGGAGTGTGGAGGGCTCCCTACCCCCGCCAAGCGCCTTTGCTGCAGACCCGGGTCAGCGAGCGAGCAGCGGGGATGTCCACTAGCAGCGTTTCAGCTGCTTCTCAGGCCTCCGTAGCTTCCACGGTTTCTGCCGGTGCTGGCGCCTCTCTCGCCAACGCCGTCTCCAACAACAGCATCTGGGTCGCTCCCGCTTTCCCCCCGTCCCCGTAACAGGAAAAAAAAAAACATTTTGAGGTACCTGGGAGTGCTGCATGCTGCGTTTTGGTTTAATCCCGAGCGGCTGGGTGGGCGTGAGAAGAGATGAGCGAGCATCTCTGCTGCTGCTATCCTTGGTGCTCCGGCCTCGGGCTCTGCAAGTTTACAAAAGTCCCGGTGTGCAGCCCGTTCCTGCATTCCAAGCATGCCCAGGCCGAGCTGCAGTTGTCCCTTTCTCGCCAGCGCTGTCTCCAACAACAGCGGCAGCAGCGGCGGGAACCGTGGAAGTTATGGAGGCTCCCCCACCCAAGAAGCGTCTGAAACACTACCGGTGGACATCCACGCCGACGCCACCTGCCTGTTGACCCGGGTCTGTAGCAAAGGCGCTTGGTGGGGGTAGGGAGCGCTCCGCCATGATCGGCTGTTAGGAGCGGCTGATGGTGAGGCATAGCTGCCCGCGTGGTGCTCCTAATGGCAAGTTCCCCCTGCCTTCCCCCCCAATTTCGCATGTTTTAAAATAGGTCTAAATTTGGGGGGAGGGGCTTAATTTCATTTTATGCCTAGAAAACATGCTGGGTCTTCCTATGGGGGGGGGGCGTATTGTTGGAGAAACACGGTATCTATCCATCATTTCTATCATCTCTATCTATCCCTCTATCCCTCCATCTATATTTCTATCTACATTTATACTGTATCTATCTATCTATCTATCTATCTATCTATCATCTATCTATCTATCTGTCTATCTATCTGTCTGTCTGTCTGTCTGTCTGTCTGTCTGTCTGTCTGTCTGTCTGTCTATCTATCTATCCACCCACCCACCCACCCACCCACCCATCTATCATCTATCTATCCATCATCTTTATCATCTCTATCCCCCTATCCATCCATTCATCCATCCATCCATCTATCCATCTATCTATCTATCTATCCATCCATCCATCCGTCCGTCCGTCCGTCCGTCCATCCGTCCGTCCGTCCGTCCGTCCATCCATCCTTTGATTGGAATTGATGGTTTTATTCTTTTCTCATCTTCCCAGTTTACAGACTAGATAGAACTTGAAAGTTTGCCACACCATTTCCACTTTCTAGCCACATTCGAACCTGCCATTTAAGGTTCTGCTGGATGCTATGAGGCCAGTCAGAAGGTTTCACTTACACCTAAAATGCTCCCAATATTCTAAATGGGCTCTGGCTTCCCAAATATCAGAGATTCCCACTTTCTCTAACGTTCATGGTTTCTTCATGGTTTGACGAACACGAGTTGCAACTTAGGACATTGCGCAACCTCAATCCTTGGGAGAAGGGCCGCTCTCATTCTTTCCAGTTACCATGACTTTATTTAATTGGCCAGATTAGCAAAGTCCCCATATCTTTAGTGCACTTTGTCTTGAGAAGCCAACGAAGAGCTTCCGTGGGTGCCTTGCTCTGATGGTGCCCTGACTCTGTCCTGCTAAATGCTAAGAAAATGGAGTGGCTTTTATTGCAAATCCCATTAGCGCAGTGGGAGCCAGCATAGGGAGGGTAAAAGCTGGAGTGGTAGCTGTGATTTGCTTCTTTTTAAAAAAAAAAACAGCAACAACCCGTCAACCTTTATTAAGGAAGCAATTATATAATTACAGATAACAGCTCTCAAAAGGTTTTAAATACAGTCCAACAGAGGAGTGATTTGTAGCAAAGAGCACAGTGGACACCCAGGCCAATCTTTTTGTTACGTTTTTTTTTTTGCCTCCTGGTTCTCTCTCTTCAGTTGTGCTAAAAGAACACTGTGCCATCTCCATTACTGGTAACCGCGTCTAGGAGGAATTTGAAAGAAATTCTCAAGCATCCTTGATGCAAAGAGAAAAAAAACAGAATTAGGGGTGACAGGATAGCAGTGTTTCAGTAGTTGAGGGGTTGCGTAGTTGAGGGGTTCAGTAGTTGAGTAGTTGAGAGGATGGGGTCAAGCTATTCTCCAAAGCAGGTCAGGACAAGAAACAATGGTTGGAAACTAACCAAAGAGAGAAGCAACCTGGAATTAAGGAGAAACTTCCTAGCAGGGAGGACAATTAATCAGTGGAACAGCTGGACACCAGAAATCTTGGGTGCGCCATCACTGGAAGTTTTAAAGAAGAGACTAGACAGCCATTTGTCTGAAGTGGTGTAGGGTTTCCTGCCTATCCAGGGGGTTGAACTAGAAGACCTCCAAGGTCCCTTCCAACCCTCTGCTGTCCTGTCATACATATGGATGGAAGCATCAGCTGGAAGGTCAAAAAAGTCAAAATGGCAGCTGCAACACTGCCTCTCATTTACAGGCCTTGAGAGTAATGGACGATCCTGTGGGCAATTTGTAGAAATCATGGTTATCTTCGGCTTCTCTGTTTGGAGAAGTGTTCCCAAGTCAGTCCTCCTTTGAAGTGCAGGACTACAAGTTCAGTGCTTCCCCACCGTGGGGAAGACTTCATTAGGGAGTGGATGGTGGGAGGTGTAGTCCCTGTTTCTCTAGATCAGGGCTGTCAAACTCCTGGCTCACAGGCCAAATGCATCATGCGCTGGCCACACCCACGCCCAGTTTAGCGAAGGGGATGTGAGTTTGATACCCCTGCTCTAGATCAGGGGTGGGCTGCTGGGGGTTCGCGGGGGTTCAGGAGAGCCCCTAGCTAAGATTCTGTGCAGTTTGGAGAACCCCCAAATCCCACTCCTGGTTGGCCCTGCCCACCCCTCCCCTCCCCTTCCTGGAGTCCCCACATGGCCCGTTTTGGACGCAGGTGAGTCCAGGGCGCACATGGAGGCTCGGGGAGGGCAAAAAAATGGGCCTTTGAAGTTCAGGAAGGCTGGAAACGGGCCTGTTTCTGGCTTCCAGAGAGCCTCCAGAGCCCGGGGAGGCCGTTTTTGCCCTCCCAGAGACTCAAGGAAAGCCTCCGGAGCCCGGGGTGGGCAAAAACGCCCTCCCCCACCATGGTGCAGGAGGCCGACTAGGCCACGCCCACCCAGCAACCAGGCAGAGAACCCTTTGCTAAAATTTTTGAAGCCCACCCCTGCTCTAGATGTGCCTGGTAGTTGCTTAGCAATTTTGCACATTCTTCTGAGAGCTGTCTTTTGCCTCCGGTGACCTTGGTCAGTTGGTTAGATTTAAGGAGATGGCAGGTCCATCTGAGAAGAATTTCAATGAAGCAATTTGTGGGGAAGTTAATTGCTGAATTATAACACAAACCAAGAAGCCTTCTGCTAAAGGGCAAGCGAGTGAGCAGCAGCTTCTAACAAAGGTGTCCGGAGGCTCTGCACACCAGCCATAAGATACAGGACGCACTTACGGGCAACAGCACCTGTGCTGAAAATGGGCCCAAAACTCCTGGTGGAGCCGACCAAGGAGAACGTCAACCCTGAAGCTGGCCTGGCGGAGGCCATTTTGAGACTTCAGCGCTGACATCCTGATGAAGAGGGACAGGGAGGGGGAAATAGAGATAGTTGGGGTGTTGTAGCCAAAGCAAAATGGTTTCTCTTGGGAACCAAGACATCCTGATGACTTGTATTGGATGCCTTTGACCTGATTTTCCATGGATTTCTCCAGTTCCAGGCTGAGTTTCCAGTCTTCACAAATCCACCTTTTTTTTTGCACACTTTTTTTTGTCCCTGGAAGATCAGATGTGGGACTTCGGCAATTTCTTTCCTCCTCTCTCACCTGCCTTCTGGGTCTCGGAGTCCAAGTGAGCTTAAAGCAATGCTTAGTTGTATCCAGCTCTTGGCCACGAACCTGGAACCTTGCCATGCAAGTTCCTTACTTTGTCTTTCTCCCTTCTAAGTCATTTTTCAGTTGTGCACAGCAGTGGTGGGATTCAAAAATTTCTACTGTTGGTTCTGTGGACGTGGCTTGGTGGGTGTGGCAGGGGAAGGTCCCTGCAAAATCCAATTCCCTCCCCACCCCGCTGACCTGCTTTCCAGCTCCGTTCTCCTGTGCAGGGCAATCAAAGAAGACCCAGCCAATCAGCTGGGACTTGGGAGGCAGAGAAGAGATGGGTTTGGCAAGGCCAGTCAGCATTTGCTGGTTCTCTGAACTACTCAAAATTTCTGCTACCTGTTCTCCAGAACAGGCCAGAACCGGCTGAATACCAGCTCTGGTGCACCGCATCTAGAAAAAGGACATGTTTTTTCTTGCAAACTGTGCATGCACACACATTTGGTGAACATAAGCTAAATGTTAGGAGCTCCCTCCAGGAAACCACCATGATGCCTGTCAGTCAAGAGGGGAGCGATCCATCAAGGAGGTAATTAATTACCATCCTATGTTGACTCACTGAACCCGCCACCTGTAAACATCCACTGACTTCCCTCAAAATTGAATGTCTGTGCCATGAGAATTAGACATCCCCCCCAAAAAATTGATGGCTAACCTGCTGGAATGAGAATCTCTGCAGGTGTGCAGTTGTCTTACAAACTTGTAGGAAACAGTGTGTTCTTGGTGCCAAAAGAAAAGAGTTTAACTCCTCTGAGGTTTCACTCTTGTCTCTTCCATCTTCTCCTTCCAAAAACAGGCTTCTCTGGGTTGGCTGATCATATCTCAACCATTTTTGGTTAACAACTTCCCTTGGTGCTGATTGGCTACTGAAGAAGAATTTTGATGGAAGGAAAAAACAAACCATGAGAATTGGCTTAAAACATTGTGGGTTATTTCAAGCCAGTTTAGAAATGGTATTCTAGACTCTATTTTTTCTGTTCCTGTTGGTTTTGATCTCATTCATCTTGGCCAAAGATTATTTACTATCATATTTCCTATGCTTTTTTTGTGGTGGAGTGCATGTTCCCTCTTTAAGTCTAGGGCGATAAAATTGGCACGAGCTGATAAGGGGAGATTCAATTGGTTTTTTTCCTACGAATATAGCTTACTATAGGTCAGTGTCTCCCAACTTTAAGATATGTGGACTTGTGGATTCGGAGCATGCTGGCTGGGTCTACAGAATTCTGATGGACACATCTTAAAGTTACCCGATGCCCATGAAAGATGGGCAGAGCGCACATTGCACCATCTTGGCTCTTTTGAGCATACTCCTACAGAGATCCCTAGTGAGAACAGAATTCCCAAATGCCTGGAAAGTATCAGGTTGCTTACTTCTGTTTTAAGCAATGCCTGGCCCCTTTGGAGATGCTATTAATTGGTGCCATCTTCATTTTTTTTTCTCCTTTAAAATATGTTGTTGTGTTTGCAGACAAACAGCAACATAGATTCGCTTCTGGTCTCCCCAAAGAACAAGGAATCTTCTGAAGTGCTTATGGAACATAAAAAAGCAGATAAATATTCACAGTTTGTAGAAACACATTTGCAACCAAACATAACAGTGGGAGAAGCATGTAAATAATGCAGAGGGTTTCTGTGCTTTGCTGGGCTTATTTTTATTTATTTGATGCCTTTTGTCCCATCTTTATCATTTTTCATAAATAATTCAAGGCAGCGAACATACCCAATACTCCTTCCTTTGCCTATTTTCCCCACAATAACAATCTTGTGTGGTAGGCAGGTTAGGCGGAGACTGACTGGCCCAAGGTCACCCTGCCATGTTTTTTATGCCTAAGGCAGGACTAGAATTCACCATCTCCTGGTTTCTAGAACAGCACCTTCACCACTAGACCAAACTGGCTCTTATTACTGACTGCTGATACTTAAATCAGGGTCTCCCTGCAGCTTAGAACATTGAACATACCGTGTTTCCCTGAAAAATAAGACCCTGTCTTATAATTTGTTTGCCACCCAAAAAGGCACCAGGTCTTATTTTTTGGGGGGGAATGTCATCCACTGACTAACCTCATTTTCACGTGTCACCCCCAGCCTCCTTTTCGCTGTCAGAGGCCTTCAGGAACTTCTTCTGTGGCCGACAAGGCTTTCCTGAAAGACTTTGCAGCCAATAACAGAGCTTCGGATCGATCCAGAGCTTTATCAGCTCCAGAGGCCTTCAGGAAGGTCTTGCCAGCCTTGCCCGCTGCAGAAGAAATGGGCCTGCAAGGCAGGTGTCGGCGTGTGCGAGGCCTGGCTACAACTGTCCAAAGGTAAGTAGTAGGGCAGCTCCACCTCCACATCCTCACCCTACCTTAATTTTTACCTGTCCACTCTGGAGTGGGTGCAATTAGGGCTTATTTTGGGGGGTAGGGCTTACATTGGGTGCACATGTAAAAATCAAGCTAGGACTTAATTTCAGGGTAGGTTGTGTTTTGGGGAAACAAGATAGAATAACAGAATTGGAAGGGACCTTGGAGGTCATCTAGTCCAACTTTCTATTCAGGCAGGAGACCCTATACCATTGCAGACAAATGGTTTTCCAGTCTCTTCATAAAAGCCTCCAGTGATGGAGCACCCACAACTTCTGGTGTCCAGCCGTTCCACTAGTTAATTGTTCTCCTTGTTAAGAAGTTTCTCCTTAATTCCAGGTTGCTTCTCTCCTTGGTTAGTTTCCATCCGTTGCTTCTTGTCTTGACTTCTGCTGCTTTGGAAATCTTGTGTGGGCCAGACTCCAAAGGAATCCCCCAAAGCATCACAGATTGTCCTTGACTTGCAATCATTCAGTTAGTGACAGTTCAAAGTTATAGTGGCATCAAAAAAAAGGTGACTTTTGACACTTTTCCACACTTGCAGAATCCTCATGATCAAAATTCAGGTGCTTGGCAACTGACTTGTATTTATGACAGTTGCAGTATCCCAGAGTCACCTGATCCCTTTTGGTGGCTTTCTGACAAGCCAAGTCAACTGGGAAGCTGGATTCACTTAACAACCGTGTTACTAACTTAACAACTGCCCCAAGAAGGGTGGCGAAACCCACTTAATGAGTGTCTTGCTTAGCAACAGAAATGTTGAAGTTAATCATGGTTGCAAGGACTCTTGACTCCTGACGAATGTATCTTTTCTTGGAGCATTTGCACCAAGACAAATTCCTTGTGTGTCCAATCACACTTGGCCAATAAAGAATTCTGTCTGTCTGTCTGTCTGTCTGCCTGTCTGTCTGTCTGTCTGTCTGTCTGTCTAATGTCCCAAGCCACTGTCATGCTAAGACAATGGATGGGAATATCAACTGATTTGGAATGGATACAGCAAGTCATGCCTGCAAAGGGTTGTGTCTGGTCTAAAAGGTTTTGTTTGCCCATTTACTAATATTTAAATCAGAGTTGCTCCATCTTGGCAATTTTAAGGTGGGTGAGTTCAACTCTCAGAATTCCCTCTCGGAATTCATGGCTGGGCTGCGGAATTCCGGGAGTTGAAGTCTATCTGCCTTAAAGTTGCCAAGATTTGGAAACACTGATTTTTAAATAGACCCACTGAATGTTCTCTCATGCTGCAGAAATATATGTAGGACAGAAGAGGGTATTGGGCTGTTGGCAGGGAAAGTCAAAAAAGTCAAGATGGAAGCCATGGCAATGCAATCCTAAATTGCATTAACAGAGGGATACAATCACAATCAAGTGAGGTACTAATACCACTCTACAAAGCCTTAGTAAGACCACACCTAGAATACTGCATCCAGTTTTGGACACCACACTATAAAAAAGATGTTGAGACTCTAGAAAAAGTGCAGAGAAGAGCAACCAGGATGATGAGGGGACTGGAGACTAAAACATTTGATGAACAGTTGCAGGAACTGGGCATGGCTAGTCTAGTGAAGAGAAGGACCAAGGGAGACAGGAGAGCGGCCTTCCAGTATTTGAGGGGCTGCCCCAGAGAGAAAGGGGTCAAACTATTTTTCAAAGCATCCGAAGGCCAGACAAGGAATAACGGATGGAAACTGAACAAGGAGAGATTCAACCTGGAAATAAGGAGACACTTTCTGACAGTGAGAACCATCAACCGATGGAACAGAAGTTGCCTTCGGGAGTTGTGGGAGCTTCATCACTGGAGGCTTTCAAGAAGAGACTGCACTGCAATTTGTCAGAAATGGTGTAGTGTCTCCTGCTTGAGCAGGGGGTTGGATTAGATCAGGGGGCGCCAACCTTTCAGACCTCCGGGAGACCAGTAAATTCATAATTTTAAATCCCACAGACCACTAATATGATTTTTTAAAAAAGATAAATAGTATTTAGTGCAATATAAAAATGCAAATAATTTTTCTGCAGACTAGATGACCTACAAGGACTAGATGACCTACAAGGTCCCTTCCAACTTTGTTAATCTGTAATCATTAATCTGTAAGCTTTAACTGAATGCTTCTGACTCCAGTTTTCACTTTTTTGACCAGCCATGGGTCAAATAGGCAGGTCAGAAAGAAGCAATCAATGGGGTTCTCAAAATACTACAATCCGCGGGTGGGATTCAGCCAGTTTGCACCAGTTTGGGAGAACTGGTTGTTAACTTTCTGAGCAGTTTGGTGAACTCGTTGTTGGATGAAATCATTAGGGCAGAGAACCGGTTGTTAAATTATTTGAATCCCACCACTGACCACAACCCCCCATCCAGATAGTGGACACCTTTCCTTTCTAGCTTTAATTCATTGGGTTTAGCCATGGCAACTGGGTTAATCTACACGTCATTAATAAATGCAAATAGATCATTTTCCAGCAGGCTTTTCGTTCTCATGCTCAGTGCACTTGAGGGAAAGTATTTACTGCAAATGTTGTAAAGCAGCTTCTCATCAATTTTATTAATCATTTCAGTTCCTAGCAGGGTTTTTTCCCCCCTTCCCCGCTTGTGCTGCTTCTTAGAAAAATGGGGTTTTCATGTATTAGAGTCCCGCCAGGCAGCTATTAAGCCACAAGTGCGCAACGGTAGCTTTGCAAAAGGTAAACGCCATGAGCAGAAAGGCGACTTTTCAAAAAGAAAGGAAAAGGAAACAAGAGCAGCAGGGCAGAGGCTGACTTTCTGCTTGATTTAAGGGGGCAATCTGTCGGATGACGGTGGAGCCAGCCTGTGGAAGGACCAGCCTTTTGAATTTAATCCAAGATCAAAAACATTCAGGTAAACTTTAAAAGTGTCTAATGGAAATTCTCAGTCATCCCTCTTCACAACTAAACAACCTTTTTGGATGAGAAGCGAAACAGCTTCAAAGGAAAAAACCAAATCCAGTTGCCTTTGGAAAAAAGCAACAACTGGGACAACTTTCAAAATATTCTTGTGGCTTAAACTTTCTCTTCCTCATTTGGGGCATCTGAATTCCTCCTGAAGCCGGCTTCCCTTTAATAGGTTCTTGATGCTTCTGCAGATCATTAAAAGCAGGGGTGGGTAACTGTGGCAACTTTACCACGGGTGGACTTATACTGGCTCAGGAAGTCTGGGAGTTGAAGTCCACCCGTTGTAAAGTTACCATACTTGCCCATCCCGGATTAAAAGGAAACCCCGCTGCAGAGGGGAAGATATGCCGAGATGGAAAAATGAGAATAGGAAATACTCAGATCGGAAGCGTTGGGAGAAATATCCTATCTGGTTCAGTTCCGAGCTGGGAGAAAAGGCACTGGAGACAAAATGGAGGCTGAAGGCTGATTGGAAAGAGGGTCTATTTATTGATGAACCGAACACTACATGGATTGTGGTTCTGGTGCAGCTGAACACATGGAGTTGAGAGTGAGGGGGCTTCTCTTGGGCTTTGCACTGGAGCTTCCTGTTCCTGTGCAAGAACATGTATTCTATTGTCTGTTGTCAGACTCCCATGGGGCCCCATAGGGGTCATATTGTCCAGATTGGTTGAAGTTTGGACTGCTTATGCAATATCCATAGGAGATTGTGCCAGGTGGTGAGCACTGCTGCTATATGGGTTAATTCTATTATGTCCTGGAGGGATATCTTAATCCCATCACCCTAGAGTTGGAGGTCTTTTGCCTTGTAGGTATGCTGGCCCAGTCTTTCTTAATGGGCACCAAATATCTGCTGGGGGCAGGGAGCTGCTTTCTGTCTTTAAAACGTGTCCCTTCTTTTATCAAAGGTATCCAGTTGACCACTGTGAGAAACTGTGCATCAGACCAAGATGGGTATCAGCTTGCCTTTTTAAACATTGTGTTCCCAGCTGCATCTAATGAAGGGACTCAGGGCCCTTTCCTCCCTCGTAAGCCATGCAACTCACGTTGCTCCCTTCTCCGTTCCTCCCTGCATGCCCTAGGATGAAGAGGGGGTGGGCCTGAATTCCTTCTGCCTTGCTCTACCTCTCCCCTGCTCTGCCCAGCCGGACTGTGCCCTTCCCCAGTTTCCTCCACAGCCAATGGAGCCACACTTCCACTCCCTGTCAGCTGCTTGGCCTCCCCTTCCGAATCAGATTCCGACCGGGGCATGGCAGGTCTTGTAGGTTCTTATTAAAAGGTATTGGGATAAATTAATAGAGAATAAGTTTAGCAAGAACGATTGGTCTTGGACATGCTGGCTGGGGAATTCTGGGAACTGAAGTCCATAAGTCTTAAAGTTGCCAAGTTTGGAGATCTCTGCTCTTGGAGACCATTGTCATCTCTGGGTTGAGAACAGATGCCTTCTAGTTGTAACCAAACATCAGTGAGACTCCATCTTCTGTTGCTGAGCATCTAAAAGGCAACCGAGGACACCTTATGAGAAACAAAATATTGGACTGAGGTGGATCTTGGCCTGAACTTTCTGGGCTAATCTTACAGTCTTCTTCCCCCTCCAGCAAAATCTAGTTGCAGCTGGATAATTTGATTGCCAGCAAAGAGGTCTCCTTCAGATAGAAAACACAAGTAGGGTTTCAATTGTGGGCAGGCAATTAATCCTCCTTCCTCCAGAGATCTATGACTGGAATATATGGATTTGGGGAGTACACTGGGGCAGAGGGGGTATTCAACAGGTTCTGACCAGTTCTGGAGAACCAGTAGTGGAAATTTTGAGTAGTTCGGAGAACTGGCAAATCCCACCTCTGACTGGCCCCACCAACCCCATCTCTTTTCTGCCTCCCAAGTCCTAGCTGATTGGCTGGGTCTTCTTTGGTTGCCCTGCACAGGAGAATGGAGCTGGAAAGCAGGTTAGTGGGGTGGGGAGGGAAGGGGGATTTTGCAGTATCCTTCCCCTGCCACGCCCACCGCATCCACCAAGCCACACCCACAGGACCAGTAGTAATTTTTTTTTGAATCCCACCACTGCACTGGGGATGTTTTTATAAAGTACATGCATTCCTTTATTTAATTGCTTGTTTAACTGCATAAATAATTTATATGGCTGCTGGTCTCCCAACAGTGACTCTGAACAACAATTAAAACGACAGCTATAACATATAAGCCATGATGCTCAAGATTAACACAGTAAACACCAAATCATGAAGATGACATCTCCAGCAGAGCTTACCCAACCTCCTGACCTGAACCCCTTGGGGGGAGGGAAAGGGTGAATTTTCAGAATGCCTGCATGGAGCAATAACTCGCCTCCCCACCGAAGTGGTACCAATTTATTTACTCTCATAGAACAATGCTTTCAAACTGTTAGGTGGACAGAAGCTGAGCCAAGTGATGGGAGCTCACCCCACTATACAGTGCCAGGACTCAAACTGCTGGAGCAGAGACCATCACCAGCATCATTAAGGCACTGAGCCACCATGCCTCACCCCAAAAGGTGATACTGATTGTTGAAGGGGCCTGGAGCATGCCTCCTCTGCCAGATCTTCAAGATCCCTTCCAGCTCTATTCTAATTGGTTGGTTGGTTGATGGATGGATGGATGGATGGATTGATCTGGAGCGCTGAGGAGAAACAATGGGGGAAAATTAGTCCTGCTAATACCTCACCCTAAGCCATACCTCCACACAATCTCTCATTCAACAATCTTCCACGTCAAAGATTGACACTTCTCTCTCATGTTCCATTTTGTGCAGAGGTATCCCCTTCCTAACAAAGCCATTGAATATTTTTATTGTCTGAGGAACCACAATGTGGTATATATGGAATCCCAAAGCATTGTTGGAAATATCAAGGAGTTTGGAACTTGGTGCTGCTTTGCACTGGACAACTTCTAAATTTTATTTTAAATTAAGAGAAACTTTTTTAAAAGTCAGATGGGTCCCCAAAGGAAGTACAGTATGGGCAGTCTCATAGATCTCTCCAGGCAGAAATTTAGCTTTTCTCCTATTAAAATTGCATCAGACAACTTGTGCTTATCTTTGAAAATCACTGCAAGATATTAATATCTCTTAGTTTCCAGGCTGCAGGTGTGTTTCTGGTGCTCCCCAGCTGACTGGCCACCTTTACTCCATCACCTATTTCAAGTCCAAAAGTCTCCATTGTTCCTCCAATCAAAACTTTTGAAGCCTATCCAATATGGCAGATCTTTGGTGCCCTCGACATCAGTTGAGATGTTACTCCTTAAGCCTTATTTTGAAAGAGTCAAATTGCAGAACGGCATCATGTGACCATGATTCCACCTGTCAAAGAGACAGGAAGAAGCTGAATCTGAGGTGGGTTATGCCAGAGGAATCTTGGACAAAGAAAGAAGATCTTTTGTTGTCTGTCTGGCATTTTTATAGATCCTTTGCATCAGCAGGTATAGGAGAGATCAGTTTCCTGAAGAGATTAGCCTAGTGGCTGTTTGGTTCCTCAGTGATAACTTTGGCAGATGCTTTGGCACCAACAACGAAGCCACCCCCCCCCCTTCTAGCAAAATCAAGTTTTTCACATTTAAAAACAAGGCAGGGTTTATTAAGGACACACGCTTACACAGGAAGAACTCCAGATTAATTTTATTTTCCCCAGGGGTGTATGTACGCTTGTGCAAATCTGTTTTGGCTGGCTTCTTTCTGTTTATCGAGTTGTTCTATGTTTATCTTAAGGTAGGGGGAATCTCAGATCTCAGTTTTACTCGCCATGGTGTAAAAAAAAGATGTTGAGACTCTAGAAAGAGTACAGAAAAGAGCAAACAAAGATGATTAAGGAGCTGAAGGCTAAAACATACAAAGAACCGTTGCAGAAATTGGGTATGTCTAGTAAATTAGTGAAAAGTAATGGATCCTATCTAACAAAATGAAATTCGATGGTGAGAAAAGTAAGGTTTTACATTTAGGCAGGAAAAAACAAATGTACAGGTACAGAATAGGTGAAACCTGGCTTAGTAACAATAGATATGAGATCTTGGAGTCCTCCTGCCTGAGCATTGATTGACAATTTTTTCCAATGAGATTAACATTTTTTTTCCAGTTTTATGAGGCAGTCTGCAAGTTGCACAAAGGATATTGAAGTGAATTTATTCAGGAAGACTAAGCATAAGTATACACCAGGGACAAAGTTGGAAAATGCTACATATTCATGTGTCCCCAATCCTGTACAGTAGAGGAATATCTTCTCTTATCACAAGCTAACAAGGTCTTTTGCCTGATAAAAGCTACTTTCCATGTCTGTTCTTCTTCTGAGAGAGGGCAAACATGGTTTGAAAATGAGGCATAATTTCTCTTCTTCCATTCTGCCTGATAAGTAATTTCTGAAATGTAAAAATTCTGCAGTGGTTTTGCAAACCTTCCAGTGGAAGAGTAAGGACTGTTTTCAATAACATTTGAAATTTAGTCTAAAAAAAACCTCTCAAATCTTCCCAGGAATTATCAGCTGCACTTTCCATTTCTTTGTGTACCTTTAAAATTTTTAACCATATAATAATAATAATATACTCTATGGAGAATATTTTTTTCCATACAGATTAACATCTGCAACTTTATTTTACATAATAATGTAGTTTGTCTTATTAAAAATACATTTAATTTGATCGTATTTTAATTCCATAGTGATTTCTGTAGCTTCTTGCTTGAATGTTAAAGAGACTGTGTCAATAATGTGCTTATGCTAATAGGAGCTATATATATAATCTTAATAAACTAATTCATCTTTAGATTGTTTTTATCCTTCTACATTAGCTATTTTTCACTGCTGGTATGTATAAGGAAATGATAACTGCATTCTTCTGCTTGATAGGCATAGAAAAAGGTATTTTTTTTACAGGTAATTTTTTTTAGAAGAGTACAAAATATAGGCAAATGCCAAAATGCACTACAACAGCAAAGTTAAACTAAACCATCTGGAAAGCTAAAAATGTTCAAAAAGAAAACAGAGAAATAAACAAACCAATAATAAATTTAAGATAATATTGCTTAAAATACCATATAATACTAGAGCATAACCACATACAAAATATTATTATAAAATACCATAAAATCTGTACCAAAAAAGAACATCCTTTGAAGAGTAGAAAATGCTGCCTTTTCCAGGACAGATAAGTTATGTATTTCCAAAAGCCACACATGTTAAAATGGCTAAAGATGACAAACGTTGGACTAGCTTGCTTGCTTGTTTATTGATGTATATATATATATATTCACAGGTACAGGTATGGTGTGCTCGGGTCTTTTCCCGTGTAAGATTGACAGTATCTTGGCGATGTTTCGATGAGGTCCCACTCGCCATCTTTAGGCTGGTGCTTTCGGCTTCGTGCTTGTGCAAGCAAAGTGTGATCGGAGCTGCTGTCTCTCTATAAATACTGGTGGGGAGGTTGGCTGTGTTGTTATTTCTTGATTGGTTGATGGAGTTGATGTTTGCAGATTGGTTGGGTTTTTTGTAAGAACACGTGTGTCTCTCAGCCTCCTGTGTTGTAACGACCTGGGTAATGGGCTGTGTGATGACCTTCTGAGTTCTATTGTTGTGACATCCTGGATCTTGTGCTGTAATCTCCTGGGTCATTGGCTGTGTTGTAACATCCTGAGGTTTTGTGGTGAAACCTCCTGAGTTCTGTGATGTGATATCCTGAGCGGGTGGCTGTGATGTGACATTCAGGGTTTTGGTTTGGCTCCGAGTTTGAGGCCTGGCTATGTGTTCATGGTGTGTGTTAGTTTGCTTGGTTTGGGGGTCGGGGTGTGTGGCAGCTGGTGATGCAGTTGTGGTCTGGTTTCTGGATGGTGGTTGCCTTTTGTCTATGGGATGGGTTTGGGTTTGAGTCTGGTGAGGGAAATTGGTGGTGGCGTCATGTGTTGTTTTGGGTCCAGTGTTCGTTTTTGTGGCTAGGACTCATTTGTTGATAAGGGCTAGTTTCCAGATGTCTGGTAGGCGGGAGGTATCGTTACAGGTCATTACAACACAGGAGGCTGATAGACACACAGCCAATTTGCAAACATCAACTCCATCAACCAGTCAAGAAATGACAACACAACCTCCCCACCACTATTTAAAGAGAGACAGCAGCTCCGATCATGCTTTGCTTGCACAAGCACGAAGCTGAAAGCACCGGCCTGAAGATGGCGAGTGGGACCTCATCGAAACTTCACCAAGATACTCTCAATCTTACACAGGAAAAGACCTGAACATGCGAAGACTTGCATATATATATTTATATCTATCTATTATTTGCATACTATCTCAGGGTAGTGAACATTCCAAATACTCCTTCTTCCTCCTATTTTCCCCACAGCAATAACCTTGTGAAGTGGGTTGGGCTGAGAGAAAGTGACTGGCCCAAGCTCACCTAGCTGGCTTTCATGTCTGAGGTGGAACTAGAATTCACAGTCTCCTAATGATTGGCTCAAAGTCACCTAGCTGGCTTGTGTCATGCCCCTGTCGGAGTGTGAATCCGAGGAGGAAGCCGAACAGCTGACAGGGAGTGGGAGTGTGGCTCCGTTGGCTGTGGAGGAAACTGGGGAAGGGCAAAGTCCAGCTTGGCAGAGCAGAGGAAAGGTAGAACAAGGGAGAGGGAGTTCAGAGGAAGACCCAGGCACACTGCCTCTTCCTCCTAGGGCACTCAGGGAGGAATGGAGAAGAGAGCAACGTGGGTTGCGTGGCTTACGGGGGAGGAAAGGGCCCTGATTCCCTTCATTAGCTACACCTGGGAAGAGAGTTTAAAAGAAATGCAGGCTGAATGAGGCATCTGCTGGGAACAAATGTGAGTTCATCTTGTGTTAACTTTGGTTATCTGCATTCCTTGGCATCCTCCCAACCATGTTGAATTACTGTCGTTCCTTCACGTCTGGAATTCCTTCTCTTCTCTTGCCTTGCCAGACTAATTACCTCATTTAGCCTGGATTGGAGTTATAGTTACAGTTTTTGTTGACCACGTTTTGGACTTGATTCTCTGCAGCCAAAGGCTGTTCCTGGGAGAGTTTTTCTCCAGCCCAGAAGGTAACCAGGACATTGGGGGAGGAAAGCTGGAGCTAATAAAGGGTCTCCTACTGATTATCTGACTGTGTTGCCGTTGTGCCATGCCCCTTTGGGTCATCATAGCTTTCATGTCTGAGGTGGAACTAGAATTCACAGCCTCCTAATGATTCCTCCTCCCTGAGGATGAGCCCATCCTCAGGGAACTTCTCTCTAGCTACTCCAATTGCAAGTCTTCTCTGAATCTCTCTTTGAGTCAATGTTCACTAAGAACCCAAATTTTGCTGGTGGCTGGCAAGACCCCTTCCGGGTAAACAGCTGTAGATGTTCAAAAATTCTGCTGGAAACTTTGCTCATGATGACGTGCTTCCCCAGCACAGCACAAGGGCTTGGATTCAGCAAAATCTATTTTTCCAGAAGGAGTTTCCAGGAGTTCTTTCCATTGCTTTACACCATCTGGTAAAAGGAGACTGGTTTCTTCTATCACTTCTTCTTCACTTCTTCACAAAACCAGCAAAGAATGACTTTTGGAGGAGGATTAGCACACATCAGGAAAGCCTCTGTGTGTGAGACTGACCGTTGAGTTGTGACAATGTTTCCTTTGGAGACTAATGTTTCCTTTGCTTGCAGAACTGTGTGTGCACAGACTAGTGAAATGAAGGACTAGGGGAGACATGATAGCAGGGTTCCAATATTTGAGGGGCTCCCACAAAGAAGAGGGGGGGTCAACCTATTCTCCAAAGCATCAGAAAGCAAGAAGAGAAGCAATAGATGGAAACTAAGCAAGGAGAGAAGCAACTTAGAACTAAGGAGAAACTTCCTAACAGTGAGAACAATCAACCAGTGGAACAGCTTGTCTTCAGAAGTTGAGGGTGCTCCATCACTGGAGGCTTTCAAGAAGAGACTGGAGAGCCACTTGTCTGAAATGGCATAGGGTGTCCTGGTTGAGCAGGGGGCTGGGCTAGAAGACCTCCAACTCTTATTCTATGATGCGGATGAGCTCCCTAAATGGATCAGAAAATTCTTGGATCATCAAGCTCACAAAAGAACAGGAAGGAAGGAGAAGAAAAAGGAGTTTTTAAGCTGTACAAAAAAAAAACAAAAACCTGTCAGGTCCCTGGAGAGATAAGCAAGAAGCTGATTCCAAGACATCTGTGTGGTGTTTGTATGCTCAGCTGTTTTTGCTTTGAAAGATCAGCAGTTAGAGAGCTGCATCTCTGGGAGAAAGTTCAACATGGACTTGTTCTCTTCTCAAGCTGGCTCAACCACCTTCAGTGGTGCTCAGGTGTCCATGAGTATGTCCTTAGAAAAGGAAGACCCTGGTTGGAATAATAGGTTCTTTTACTAAGGTTCAATGTTTCAGTGATGGGATTAATTGTTTTTTTTACTACTGGTTGTGTGGGTGTGGCTTGGTGAGTGTGGCAGGGGATGGATACTGCAAAATCTCCATTCCCTCCCCACCCCACGAACCTGCTTTCCAGCTCTGTTCTCCTGGGCAGGGCAACCAAAGAAGACCCAGCTGATCAGCTGGGACTCAATGGGAGGCAGAGAAGAGATGGGGTTGGTGGGGCCAGTCAGAGGTGGGATTTGCCGGGTCTCCGAACTACTCAAAATTTCTGCAACCGGCTCTCCAGAACTGGTCAGAACCAGCTGAATACTACCTCTGAAATGGTTGCGGTGAAAGATAGGCTAGATCTGAATATCCCCCCATGTAAAGGCTACACTTTTCCCCTTTCTTTGGCTTTTCCCCCTTGACCAGTTCATCAATGTCCAATAGCATCAGGCCGGCCAGATGTTTTGGGAATGGCTTGGTTGTTGGCACCCCTTGATGCAGTTTCACATTCCATTTTCAGGCCAGGTGTCCTTGAAGAAGACTGGCCGTGGCACCTCTGGATTCCATCAAGGTTTTTTTTATCTTTACCTTCCCATCACTTACTCTACATTCCCTTGCCTTTTCTTCCCCTACCTTGCATTGGAGGACAGGATGCTCCCAAAATGTAGAAGCTGCAGTTGGCAGACCTGACAGTGTGTGTTTAGGTCAAAAAAGTCAGGATGAGAGTTTTGACTGCATCAATACCAAGCTACCCTTTGCATCCAGCACATATTTAAAAAAAGAGGCAAAGGTTTGATTGTGCTGTCCAAAGTGCCATTTCGACTTTTTTTGACTCATGCTGCCAGTGCCCCTGATAGGGTAACACTATCAATATTAGGCCCATCTATCTATATATAATATATATAAGACCCATCTATCCTGCACTTACCCAGGGCATGTTATTGTGCAAAATTGGCAGCAGCACACAGCGTGTCACCAGGTTGGAACATAATGTTTCTAGTACAGTAAAGGAAACACAAATGATTCATTTTGCTTTTTTGATTAATGAGGGAGAGGAAGAAATGAAATAGGCAAGAATGACTAGAAGGTGGAGGTTGATAATTATTTTACCTGTTCTGCTGTTTCTTCATTTACCCTTTAAATCTTCTCCTTTGATGCTATTATTTAAGTTTTTTCTTTGACCTGAAATGTGAAATAAACTATATTCTCCTCCTCCTCCTCCTCCTCCTCCTCCTCCTCCTCCTCCTCCTCCTCCTCCTCCTCCTCCTCCTCCTCCTCCTCCTCCTCCTCCTCCTCCTCCTCCTCCTCCTCCTCCTCCTCCTCTAAGTCTTTGCAGAGAAAATTAGGAGTTGAAAAGGGTTAAGATTCAACCTAGAGATAAAGAGAACTTTTCTGACAGCGAGAGCAATCATCCAATGGAACTGAAATTGCCTTCGGAAGTTGTGGGAGCTTCATCACTGGAAGCTTTCAAGAAGAGACTGTGGACTGCCACCTGTCAAAAATGGTGTAGGGTCTCCTGCTTGGGCAGGGGGTGGATTGTTGGACTAGATCAGGAGTCTTCAACCTTGGCAATTTTAAGACTTGTGGACTTCAACTCCCAGAGTTTCTCAGCCAGCAAAGCTGACTGAGGAACTCTGGGAGTTGAAGTCCACAAGTCTTAAAGTTGCCAAGGCTGGAGACCCCTACACTAGATGACTTCCTACAAGGGGTCCCTTCCAACTCTGTTAATCTGTTAAAGGTATTTCTGTTAAAGATATTTCTTTCCATTCATTTAACTCATTTCCACTTCTCCAGAATCAACTACAGATAGTCCTTGATTTACAATGGTTTGTTT
>NC_142020.1:4990000-5092500 GCF_049901735.1 Notechis scutatus
CCCCTCTATTATCTATCTATCCCTCCCTCCTTCCCTTCATCTATCCCCCATCCCTCCATCTATCCCTCCATCTATCCCTCCATCTATCCCTCCATCTATCCCTCCATCCCTCCCTCCATCCATCTATCCATCTATCCATCTATCCATCTATCCATCTATCCATCCATCCATCCATCCATCCATCCATCCATCCATCCATCCATCCATCCATCCATCCATCCATCTATCTATCAATCTATCTATCTATCTATCTATCTATCTATCTATCTATCTATCTATCTATCTATCTATCTATCTATCTATCTATCTCCAATCAGTATCTGGAGTAATCAGTATGTTAAGTAAAGCTAATAAAAGCCTTGGTTATTTAAACAGAGACATAGAATCAAAATCACGTGAAGTGTTAATACAGGAGACCTGGAATACTCCATCCAGTTTTGGTCAACACATGACAAAAAAAATATTGAAACTTTGGGAAAAGTGCAGAGAAGAGAAAGTAAGATGATGAAAGGCCTGGAGACTAAAACGTATGAAGAACAGTAGCAGGATTTGAGTTTGGCTAGTTTTGGAGAAGAGAAGGACCGGAGTGACATCATGATAGAGGTATTTGAGGGGCTGCCATAAAGAAGATGGGGATCAACCTATTTTTCAAAGCACTTGAAAGCAAGAAGAGAAGCAATGGATGGAAACTAACTGAGAGAAGCAACCTAGAATTAACGAAAAACATCCTAACAGTGAGAACAATTAACCTGTGGAATACAGGTGGAACAGAAGTTGTGGATGCTCTATCCCTGGAGGCTTTTAAGAAGAGACTGGAGAGCCACTTGTCTGGAATGACAATTGGGGGTTGGACCAGAAGACTTCCAAGATCCGTTCTGGGTCTATTCTGAATTTGAATTTGAAAAAAATAAACCTATTTATCAAGATCTTTTGCTTTCTGCTTTCTGCTGTTGCAAAAGTGCTCCAGGGGACGCAACAATTACAAACACAGATTTAAAATCAGCTTTAAACAAATCCATTAGTGCAGCAATGAGAAAAAGTTTCATTACAAAAGAATAATCCTATGTGGCAAATCATTGATCTAACTGCAAAAGGAGAAGCACCTGAGGGAGATTTTGGCAGGACTTCAAAGGAGAAGAACCAAAAGAACGTTAAGAGTTCCAGAACCTGGCCATCAAAGGATCTTCTTGTGCGTCAGGAGAAAGAGGCAGGCAAGGATAAAACGAGGAAGAGGACTGCTTTGGTTCCAGTCTAATCTATTCTAATCGGTATACTTCATATATTAACTAATATGGGGAGAGATTGTAGTTGATGGTAGATAAATAATGCTTGAAAGAACTGAACATATTTATGTAAGACAACCAAAATGTCAATTTTTAATGTTTGGAGGAAAAAAATCCCTACTGGTAACAGAAAGTCGAGTAAGAGTGAAGTGTCATACATAAACAAAAAGTAAGTGCATTTTGGGGGCTTCAGAACAGCTGAGGAACAGAAAATGTGTTTCCCAAGGAAATGCATTTCCAAGGAAAGAATTTACAAAGAGTAAATCAAAATACTTTATAGGTACAGCAAATCCCATGGAGTGCAGGAGCTAGAACAGATAGGAGTTGAGGGTCCTTCCAGATATATAATTTCATAAATCTTCTTGCAAACCTTACCGGGAAACACAGTGATAGATTGTGTAGAGTTTACCAGCCTGGGATAAATTTTCATGGAGGCTTAAACCCAGCAGGTGGTCTAACTTGTCCCAGTGGGCCTTCACAAGGACAGAATGGGGCTTAGTGGGGACACTGATCAACTCTGGGTTTTGCTCTGATTTTTACACCAATAAAATAGAGACACCACACAAAGCTTGATGAGCATCTAGTTCAGACATGTTCTCCAACTAGAGATTTGTGTGGCAGTAACTCCGGTCACTTAGTTATAATCTTTGTAAGATAAAAATGGAATGCACTTTTGGTTCCAAACTGCTGTACTGCTCTTTCAAATCCGCCCCGCTCTGCCTTTCTGTTCATGGCAACTCTGAAACAGGCATAGATGCTTTATGAGTTGACATTCTTTTTGAAAGCTTCCAGTGATGAAGCTCCCACAACTTCTGAATGCAACTTCTGTTCTATGGTTTGATTGTTCTCACTGTCAGAAAATTTCTCCTTATTTCTAGATTGAGTCTCTTCTTTGTTCAGTTTCCATCCATTATTCCTTGTCTGGCCTTCAGGTGCTTTGGAAGATACCTTGACCCCTTCCTCTCTGTGGCAGCCCCTCAAATATTGGAAGACTGCTCTCCTGTCTCCCCTGGTCCTTCTCTAACCAGGCCCAGTTCTTGCAACCGTTCATCGTATGTTTTAGTCTCCACCCCCCTAATCATCCTGGTTGCTCTTGTCTGCACTCTTTCTAGAGGCTCAACATCTTTTTTATAAATGTGGTGACCAAAACTGGATGCAGTATTCTAGGTGTGATCTTACTATGGCTTTTTAGAGTGGCATTAGTACCTCATTTGACCTTGATTGTATCTCATCCCTTCACCCCCATCCCCCAGGATATCTACTGGATCCAGGGCTTTCCTGAAAAATGATAAATGGATATTGTGTGATTGCCATACAAGCTCCACCTCTTTCATATAAGTGTTCAACATCATATTGTCCATCCTGAAGGGGAGAAGCTAATTATCATGACATATGCATGTGGAGTTCTTAGTGGCCTCTGAATTTATTTGTTGATGTTTCATCACCCAACTAGGTAACATTCTCAGTACTAGAAGAGAGTGTGACTGGCAGAGAGGAAAAGGAGGAGAAGAACTGTGGTTTCTTGGTAGTCTTGGAGCTTGGTTAGAAGGAAGTGGGGTTTGCTCTCCGAGAGAGTACTAATGATGTCACTTGGCTGGGTCATGAAACCTGCAAGAAAACAACCAAGCTCAAGAGAGAGAGAGAGCATCAAGAACCCCACAGTCCAACCCTGAACCACAAATCTTCTCTGAAAAACCCTTTTGCACTCTGGCATCAAAAAGAAAATGATTTTGTGATGGGTGGTTTTGATGATCAGAAAGAATAGATTATGAAAGAAGTTATGGTATAATTATACAGGGAATTGATTAGAACTGAATGCATAACTGCTGAGAAGAACATTGGAATCAGCTTCTTTATATTTCTTTTCCTCTTTTCTGCTCTTTTTCCTTTTTATCTTCTTTTTGCTTTGCCTTTGCCTTTCGTTATTTTCTCCTACATTTCATATAATCTTTTCTTGAATGCACTTCTAATTTAAAAAGGTAAGGTAAACCCTTTCAATAAAAGCTATTTAAGAGTATGTTTTGTTTAAATGGGCCCCAATTCCTGGTAACTTCATGGCAACACCACTGCCATCTTAATGTCAAGAAAACTACATGCACGTGTCCTATGCATAGATCCTTTCCCAACAAAAAAATTTCAGCTTGGCCCCTACATCCAACAAATTGCACAAGTTATTTATGTATCTATACTCCCAACCTGCTGTAGATCCAGCCCTTTTCTTTTCTAGAGTTATCTAAAGCTTGAAAACAATAACAGAATAAGAGTTTGAAGGAATCTTGGAGGTATTCTAGTCCAATCTGCTGCACAAGCACTTCAGAAAAATAGTTGTCCAATCTCTTCTAAAAAAAAAAAAAAGAAAGAAAGAAACCTCTAGTGTTGGAGAATCTACAAATTCTGTAGACAAGCTATTCCACTGATGAATTCTTCTGTCAGGAAATTTCTCCGTAGTTCTAGGTTGCTTCTCTCTTTGGTTAGTTTACATCCATAGCTCCTTGTCCTACTTTGAGGTACTTTGGAAAATAGGCTGACCCCCTTTTCTTTGTGGCAAGTTAAACCATATAGATATTGGAACACTGCTATCATGTCACCCAGTCCCTTTTTTACAAGACCAGACACACCCAATTTCTGCAACCATTCTTCGTGTATTTTACCCTCCAGCCCCCCAATCAGGGATAGGTTTCAAAAATCCCAACAACCAGTTCTCTGCCCACTTGCTGGGTGGGCGTGGCCATGGTGGGCGTGGCCTACTGGAACTTCCGGGAGGGCCGTTTTTGGCCTTCCCCAGAGTCCAGAAGCTTCCCTTGGGCCTCTGGGAGGGCAAAAACAGCCTCCCAGGGGTCCGGAGGTCCCAGGCCCATTTCCAGACTTCCAGAACTTCTGGAAGGGTCATTTTTTGTCCTCCCAGAGCCCCCGTGCAAATCGTGCCCTTACTTGCATCCAAAACAGGCCACGTTTGGCCACAGACTTCTGGGAGGGGAGGAGTGGAGTGGGTAGGGCCAGCTGGTTGGTTCAACTACCAGTTTGGAGAACCAGATGTAAATTGAACATCCAGTTTGCTCGAACCGGCCCAAACCAGTTCCCACCCCTGCCCCCACTCATCTTTGTTGCTCTTCTCTGCACACTTTCTAGAGTCTCAATATCTTTTTAATATTGTGATGACCAAAACTGGATGCAGTATTCCAAGTGTGGTCTTACCGAGGCCATACAGTGTGATACTAAGAATTTATAAGACAAAGCATCAAAGTCCTATCTCGGTTTTACTAATACTGGCTTTGCCATTCTGTTCCTGACACCTGAACTTGACACATTAGCAAGCCCTTTTCAATGCTGGGGAGTGAGATTAGATGTGGGATGAGCATGAGAGAGAAGAAGAGCATGAGAGAGAAGGCCCCCCAATAGCTATATTCGGGGGTGGGTGGGAAGACCCAAAAGCAGAAATTGGACTTGCATTTAAATGCACAATGAACCCATTGTCATTTTATTCACACTAACAGAGATGATCCAGATTTCCTATATATACTCTTAGACTCGTCCATCTGCATAAGTTTCTCTTCTCTGACAGGCTGTCATTTTTTGTTCTGAGAACCATCATACACCAGAAAAACAATTTTGTTGGCATTTACCCTTCTCAGTGCTGTAGAAATACTGCCAGACTATATTTCTGGCTTTTCTATTGGAAACAAAAAACCAATCAGTCACTGACCACTGCTTTTGCACAGTTTTCTGCAAAGCTATTGTGGTGCATTCCACTGACTAAGTTCCATAAACAGATGCATCAGTAGTCCATTCTTTTTCTTATAGCCTTTTCAAGTTTTGCATTCTAGATGCCTTATACTGGAAACCTGGAGCCCCCATTCTGTAAATGTCTTGGTCTCTAAAGACTATCTAGGATGAATGCAAAGCCATAAGAGTGCACTGCATTTATCCTATTCATCTTTGGTTTTGCCTCTGGATATAAATGGAGATGGAGATAGAGACAGAGATGAAGATAACAGAATAACAGAGTTGGTAGGGACTTTGAAGGTCTCCTAGTCCAACCCCAAGCTCAAGCAGGAGTCCCTATACCATTTCAGATAGTGGCTGTCCAATCTCTTTTTAAAAAGCTCCAGCGATGGAGCACCCACAACTTTTGAAAGCAAGCCATTCCACTGGTTTATTGTTCTTACTGTTAGGAAATTTCTCCTTAGTTCTGGGTTGCTTCTCTCCTTGATTAGTTTCCATCCATTGCTTCTTGTCCTGCCCCCAGGTAATTTAGAGAATAGGTTGACTCCCTGTTCTCTGTGGTATTGGACTTCTCACTAACAGAGATGGAATGATAGAAGGTGTTGAAGCTATAGGAACCTTGGTGTGTGTGTGTGATCATGCAATATTGGAATTCAACATTATGCAAGCACAAGCAATAGAACAAAATCAAACCAGAGTATTGGACTTTAAGAGAGCTAATTTCAATAAACTTAGAGAGAGCTTGGGAAGGGTTCTATGAATGAGAAGCCTCAAAGAGAAAACAACTCAAGAAGATTTGGAAAATTCGAAAAGTGAGATTATAAAAACTCAGTCTAGCACAATACCAGTGAAGAAGAAAAGTAACAGCTCTCCAAAGAAACCCGCATGGCTGCATGAAGAACTCTCTGACAAATTGAAAAACAGAAAGGACAAGGATAAAAAGTGGAAAGAGGGGCACATAACAGGGCAGCATATCAGCAAATACCCTGAGCCTGCAAAGATAAAGTGAGGAACGTTAAGGTTCAAAATGAACTAAGGCATGCGACAAAAGTAAAAAAAAAAAAACAACAACGACAAAAAGCTTCTTTCAACATGTTAAAAACAAGGAAAAAAGTCAGGAAAGTGATTGGTCCGTTGAGGAGAAAGTGGCAAGAAGGTGACAAGCAACAGGGAGAAAGCAGAACTACTTCACTCATTTTTTTGCATCCATCTTTACACAAAGGGAAAAACAGTCAGGATTTGAACAGTGTTCAACAGAATATCTGGAGGGTAACTGAGTACTTCAGATCTGTTCTGCTGCCAGCAGCCTTTCAAGGTCTCTGGTAGATAATATATTCCCAGTTCTTTTAGCCTGCAAGAAAGGAAGAAAAATTTGCCAGGTCCCTATTATTATAGGAATTTAACCATGTGATATTTCTCACTCCTGCGTATGAATTGGATCATCCTTGTCCTGAAATCCATCCTTGATACAGGATACAACTCAAGGACATAAACACGAAAATAAGTATATTAAGAAAAAGCATCTACCAAAGTGTACCTTCTAAGGAAAAGAATGTAATAAATACCCACTAGAAACAGGAGGAATAAAGATGCATATATTGGGAGAAATAGATGTGGAATTGGTTATTTTATTTAATTTGGCCACATTTGCAAACTGATGCCAAAAACAACTGAAACAGAAGATAAAAACCTAATTGAAGCTGAAAGTTACAGATTATTTTTTCCAAACCTATTAACTGGCAAAGGCAAAGAGTAAACCCCAAGAATGATGCAAAATGGGTGGCTCGCCATTAAATCTTGCCTCTTCTCATTGACCTACAAACCATTTATGTCGGCTCATTTAAAGAGGGGTTAATACATTTCCTGCTTATGCTGCTTGTCTGGAACTGCAAAATGCAGACTTGCTTTGTGCTCAGATCATGAATTAAGAACATGGGAGGACTGGCTAGGAAACATGGGATATTTTGTAGTATGGAGGAAACTCTGGTTGTTTCTTTGGGAAATGTTCATCTTTTCAGAGAAGTTGAGTGACAGGATAAGAGAATAACAGAGTTGGAAGGGACCTTGGAGATCTTCTAGTCCAACCCCCTGAACAAGTAGGAGACCCTGTACCATTCTGTGCAAATGGCTGTCCAGTTTCTTTTTAAAAACCTCCAGTGATGGAGCACCCACAACTTCTGAAGGCAAGCCATTCCACTGATTAATTGTTCTCACTGTGAGGAAATTTCTCATTTCTAGGTTGCTTCCATCCTTGATTAGTTTCCATCCATTGTTTCTTGTCTTGTCTATTGGTGCTTTGGAGAATAGCTTGGCTCTGTCTTCTTTGTGGCAGACCCTCCAATATTGGAAGAGTCCTATCATGTCACCCCTAATCCTTCATTTTGCTAGACTAGATTTACCTAATTCCTACAACCATTCTTCATATGTTTTAGCCTCCAGTACCCTAATCATCTTTGTTGCTCTTCTTCTTACCTTCTGGGCAAATTCCTTGCTTTTGAAATGAAGACATAGTCATGCATTGTTTTAGAGAAGAGTTGGGCATGCCCCCAAGACTTCTTTTGCCATCCATCTCATGTTGTCATTGAACAGCTTCTGTCCGAAATAAATTTGGTAAGCTAGGAGCTTAGGAGTTCTCAAAGTTTGAGAGAAGTATTATAACAATGTACTACAAATGCCCCCACAGCTTTAAGCAAAATGACCAACTGGCCATTGAGTAAAAAAAATAAAAATAAGAGGAAGGATAAAAAATTTAAACTTTGGAGCAAAGACCTACATACTGTATATTCGCTTTGATTGCTATACACTGCAGATCTGGGTCTCTATGGCTTTGTTTTTGTCTGCACTTTAGTTTCCTGCTGAAAGGCGGGTTCCTGGAGCCAAGATTAAGAATCTGGAAAATCAAAAATTACAACAATGTCCAGCAGGAATCCTGAAACCTTCCCGCTCTTCTGATGCAGAAACTATGCACGAAAATTTTTGAAATTTTTAAAACAAACAATTTTAAGGAAATATGGGGGGATTTTATAAAATCAGTGTTGGTGGAAGGCAAAGGGAATAAACCTACTCAAGGGTATATGTTGTTTTGGAAGGGATAAGGGCACATTTGGAATATATAATAAATCTTTTAATTGTTACAGAAGAAAAATTATAAGAAAAAATGGTCTTCGAGGGTCAGGATGTACTGTAATGTTTATATTTTTTCTCTTCCCCCCTTTTTTTGTATTTAGATGTATATGTATTATGTTTGTATTATTTGTATTTAAAATTAAAAATAAAATAAAAAAGAAACTATGCATAAAAAAATACAAACAGATCTGATACCAAGGGCAACCATTAGCCCATTACACCTTTGTCATTTTGTAAACCTGGTGGATCTTGTCTTCTCCTTGTTTTGACTTGAAGGATTTGAAAGAAGTCTTTCTGTGTCAGAAGATCCTGCAGAAATACGGTGGGAATGTGTGCCGCAGGATGGGGGAGGCAAATAATTCTTCTTTGCATCAGAGATGCAGAATTTATTCATTTCCAGCCTGAGTCAATTTCATATTTTTCTATCATTAATCCATTCTGTCCTATTTTTCTGCATTTTTTTTTTTTTAAAATGATATCTGGAAGCCTTGCAATCACAAACAAAAAAATCTCCACACCACAAGCCAAGCAATCACTTGGACACAAACAGATCCCCCCTGATACCTCCAGCTCAAACACACCCCAACCAGGCACCCAGATGAAACCTAGCTTCCTAATGAACGATAGCCGGCCATTCACCCGAAGCCAAGCCGCGCTGAAAGCCCCCAATACACGAAACACAATGTTGCCAAGCAGGTATGGGGTTCAATTTTTGTAACAACTGGTTCTATGGGTGTGGCTTAGTTGGTTGGCGTGGATTGGTGGTCATGGTATTGGCTGGGCATGGCCAACTCAATATCACTCACATCGAGGCACGCATCTCCTTGCCTGGCCTCTCGTGACTATGGGGATGCTGCAACAGTTGTAAGTGTGAAAAATGGTCATAAGTTACTTTTTTCAGTGCCATTATTGTTCCACGTTGTCACAAAATCTGGAAAGATCCTTATCCTTCAACTGACCCAGAATTCATCTAGAATGGACCGAATCCAGTTTTTCCTTATAAATGTGAACAGGACAAATGTCTCGAGCATTTTCCATCACAGTGCAATAAATACTTGCGAATGCTTGAGAAACGTAAGAGCAGTAATTCCCGCTGTGACTGAACAGGAACCTGAGAACAGAGATTGAGTCCTACAGTATCCCAAGAGCTATTAATTAATTTGTTTGTGCATCACTCATGGCCCACATACTGCCCTGCATGGCATGAGATTGAGCAGTAGGCCACAGTTGGGGAATTACAGTCTTTGATTAATTGAAGTGCTATTTGATTCCTTCCAATATCACCCCTTTCATGCCTTCCTCCGTTTTTCTAGCTGCATGCATCATTAAAAGTAAAGGTTCCCCTCACACATGTGTGCTAGTTGTTTCCGGCTCTAGGGAGCAGTGTTCATTTCCATTACAAAGCCTGAACAGCCAAGTGCTGTCCGAAGACGTCTCCGTGGTCATGTGGCCGGCATGGCTAAATGCTGAAGGTGCACGGAATGCTGTTACCTTCCCACCAAAGGGGTCCCTATTTTTCTACTTGCATTTTTACATGCTTTCCAACTGCTCGGTTGGTAGAAGCTGGGACAAGTAACAGGAGCTCACTCTGTTGCGTGGCACTAGGTATTCGAACCGCCAAACTGCCGACCTTTCTGATTGACAAGCTCAGCGTCTTAGCCACTGAGCCACCACATCCCTCATGCATCATTAGGTCACTGCAAATTTCTTCCCATACCATTATTAAAGGAGACCCACCAGATAATTTCTGGCGAAACATTCTGGTGTCATCTCTTCAGGTACGTGGATCTGACATGAGCCCCAGAAAGAGAGATTCAAAAAAGAAAAGGGAGAACATGTTGTCGGGGATATTCTAGTAATGACTGGGAAATGAGGATTCCAAGCAAGACACTTTCATAAAGAAGGTTGAACAATTCCATGACAAAGAAAGATATGAAGCCATTCCAGTAATTTCAGCTCATTTGCATATCCAGAACAGTTGCTCAGAGATTTTGGGTATCTGTTGGAGCATTATAACGTGTTTAATATGTAATCAGATCAGGTAATCTGACTGTGCTCATATGAAGATCTTGAAGGTGTCCTCTTTCTCTCTATCCCTCCCTCCCTCACTCCTTCCTTCATTCCATTTTATTTCATTCCTTTCCTTTTTTCCTCTTTCTTTCTTTGTCTCTTTTCCTTCCTTCCCTCCTTCCTTTTTTCTTTTCCTCCCTCCCTCCCTTCCTTTCTCTTTTCCTTTTCAACTGTATGTCAAAGACCCAAAGGTGCTTTTTTCAAGAGGCAACTGGTCTTTCTGAGGTTTTTCTTTGAAGATTAACAGAATTGAAAGGCACCTTGTAAGATGTTTCACTTCTCATCCAAGAAGCCTCTTCACCTCTTCAGAAGAAGCTTCTTGGATGAGAAGCGAAACGTCCTCAAAGAAAAACCTCAGAAAGTCCAGTTGCTTCTTGGAAAAAAAGCACCTTTGGGACAACCAGGACCTGGATGACAGAGAATCTCCATAGATATATGTTGTCTCACCTGTGACCACGAAGTGAGAGTCCAAGCCTCCAAAGGAATATAAATAAACAGACAGGACCAGGAACGATAGAGTTAAATCCCTTTGACTGGAGAAGTCCTTGGCAGTCTTCCAGAAGTTGCCTAACAAGTCCGATAACAAACAAGACCATAAATCAAAAGGCAAACGGCGCACAGAGAATTTGTCAAGCTGCTATTCCGAATAAACAAATTGTCCCGAACGAGGATTCAGAGCTAACACGCCCTCTTTTATTTCCTGAGGGGCGTCTCAGTCTCTCAAGTCAGTCCCTGATTTGACCTTTCCTTTTACGTTGCATTTCCCGCTTCTGCCTGCGTCTTTGCCTTGCATCAAACCAGCATTCCTCAGCTTGATCCTCAGCCAAGGACTCCGGTACTCTCTCCTGATTATCTGCCGACACCTGAGGCACAACCAGGAAGGAAGGAGAGGAAGATGATTCCGAATCTTCCAGCAAAGCAGGCTCAAACCTCAAGGCCAAATCCTCCTCTTCCTCATCACTCGAGCCTGTGTCCTCCAACAGAGCAGGCTCAAGTCTCCGAGTCACAACAGATATGTATGTCAAAGAGTTCACCATTTGATTTGCTTATCTTCACTCCAATTTCCATCCTTTGGATTCAGTTACTAATGGAAGGGATGAAGTGGCTAAATGAGACCAACTGGCTAAACAAGACCAACTGGGATCTTTTAGAGGGGTTCCTCCAGAGTAACTCTTTCACAAGCAATTTTATTTAACCCAAACGGGAGGGGGGAAACCTTCTTTGGTGCAGGACTTCTCCATGTGAGGAATGAGGCATTCTCTTCCTTGCTACTTCTTCCAGGGAAAGGGAAGACAAAGAGGGGAGAGAGGGAGGGAGGGAGAAGGAAAGTATAGTAATTAATGTCAGGGTGCCAAGTGATAGATTCATATCAAGCAAAACTCCAAGGCAGATTCCTCAAAGAATAACTTTATTGGAAATATAATATTGGCACAGACCTGGTGAAAACCAACTCTGAAGACTTCCGCAGTTTTCACCTCATTAATTTTTTTTCACTTTCTCAAAACAATCAGTCACATGGTCCAATCACGGTGTAGTCTGGCTGCTGACTGACATCACTGCACCTTACACAGACCAGGTTTGAGAATGTCCTTGGTTCCCAAGAGAAGATATTTTGTTTTGGCTGCCAACTATCTCAAATCCCTCCTCCCTATCCCTCAGCTCCAGTGTGGCAACCCCGAAGTGGTCAAAAATGCCTTCGGTCAGGTCAGCTTCAGGGTTGAAAACTAAATTACAAATGGATCACTTTTTTAAAATAAAATGACCCACTTGCTCAAATAATTACTTGTTCTGACACAAGCCTTGTTCAAATCAAACAAACACAAAGAATATATATAAAAGAAAAACTTTTTAATGCGGTGCTGTGAATTCTGTGCATTCACAGCCAAGAGTCATTCAAAACTAATTGTCCCAGATAACAGCAAGCCCATTCAAGGTTGCAAAAGGCTGCCAAGAACAAAAGACTAATTGCAGATAAATTACAGATAAATATCCAAAGCCAGAAGTTTCAAAAAACAAACAGGAGTAAGCAGGGCTTCAATGAGGACTCTGAGTAGAAAGAACATCTTTGCTTCCTGTAAAGAAGCCAACCCCAAAGGCTGGCTTTTATCCCTTATGGGAGGGGCCATCACCTTCCAGCCTTACTCCTGAGTCGCCTGTGCTGCTTCAGCTGCTCTTTCCTTCGAGCAGCCCTGCGCGCACACGCACTGAGCACAGGCTCCCTGGGGTCCCCTTTGTCACTGCTGTCATACTCCACAAGCTCCGAAGGCAGCACCCCACTCTCCAATAGTCCTGGCCCCATCCCTGCATCACATGCAGGCTCCTCGTCCTAGTCCTCACTGTCAGAGACCTCAACCGTCTGCACCTGCTGCCGGCGAACCACAACACTTGTTTACCAAATGGTTCTCTTTGATACTGAGATATTCTCTTTGCCACAGGAAAATATGGGTTGTGAAAACCTACCTGATATTATACTGTACGAAGAAATATCCATCTGGTTCAGTTCCAAACTGGGAGAAAGGCACTGGAGACAAAATGGAGGCTGGAAGCTGACTAGAAAGAAGGACCATGCATTAATGAAAAGAACCACATAGGTTGTGGTTCCGGTGCAGCTGACCACATGGAGTTGAGAGTGAGGGTTTTTTAATACCTTTGTCAGCCCTGGATCCATCTTGATTCAGATTTAGGGCAGCCACAGTGGGGGATGGGCACGCTGTGGGAATGGGAGAGAAGTGAAAAGGGAGGATAGCCACAACAACATTCTCGCTAGAGCTCAAGGCCAAGCTGCTGGAGTTTAGAGGGAGTTATTGGTGACAAACTTCATGCTGCAAATATTCCTAAACTGCTGGACTCCAAGGATTCAACATTTTAACAAATCCTTCTTCTTGGCTTAAATGGATTCCCTGTTAGCAACACCTGTACTGCAATTCTAGAATCATCCTAGTATGTCTCATTTTGTATATCTCCTGGAGTTTGTATGACCTGGAGAAGGAAAGGGCCATCAACAATATCCACATGTACAAAGCTGTTGCCTAAGCAGCCAAATAAAACATTGAATCTAATTCCATGGTGGAGCTCTATCTATTCTCCACATATATGGTTTGTGTAGGGACGCGGTGGCTCAGTGGCTAAGACGCTGAACTTGTCAATCAGAAAGGTCAGCAATTCAGCAGTTTGAATCCCTAGCACCATGTAACGGAGTGAGCTCCCGTTCCTTGTCCCAGCTTCTGCCAACGTAACAGTTCCAAAGCATGTAAAAATGCAAGTAGAAAAATAGGGACCACTTTGGTAGGAAGGTAACAGCATTCTGTGTGCCTTCAGCATTTAGGCATGCCCGCTACATGACCACGGAGACGTCTTTGGACAGTGCTGGCTCTTCGGCTTTGTAACGGAGATGAGCACTGCCCCCTAGAGCCGGAAACGACCAGCACGTATGTGCGAGGGGAACCTTTACCTATGGTTTGTGTGAATACATTTTCTAAGTGAGTTTGAGGTGAACTTGCTTTGGAAAGCCAAACCAATATTGTTTTAATACTTGTACAATAGGATTAACCAGCAGAAGCATCAGGTTAAATGGTACAAAAACTATTAATCTCCCGCTTTGGGTAACCATGGAGTCAACGGCCTGAAAAAGCTCCAATGTATTTCTTCAAAGGTCTTCAGAGTACTCTTAATATGAATTTGTTCGGCAAACTCTTCAGCATATTCTCAGTTTGATGCATTATGGCATTTTGTGTGAGTGTCAATTATAGACACTAAATTGTTTGTATTCCTTCAGGGGTTTAAGGCCTCGTGCATTTGCTCAGATACCTACTTTCCAGGTCATTAAGACACAGTTGTCAAAAAAAAAAAGATGGAACCAGCTCTTAATCTCTTCCAGCATTGGGGAAAATAGAAAAGGAACTACTTCACCTCAGTTGCCTTGGCTGGTAATTTATATTCTACCTTACCCATTTCAGAGCCACAATTGTAGAGATTGGGCAGGTGGGTTTATTAGAAGGGCAACTAACCAATGAATCAGACAGATTAAAACTTTTAAGAGATTGAAAATGTTCCTCAAGTGTCATCAAGATGATTTTTAAAAAATGATAATAATAATTTGCCTACTTTCCTGCTCAGGCTTACATTTGGTTTATTAGAAAGCTACGGCATAAATTAAATACAATAATGAAACAGAAGTGGGTAGATAGATGAGAGACACACGCAGAGAAAAATATGAAATATGTTCAATACATTTAATAATTGATACGAGTAATAGTGCCAACATACCCATTACATATTTGAGCTTTCTATCCTCTTATTTTATATATATATATATTTATTTACGATCATGGACCAGAATACTTTACAGCAGCATGCAAACTTCACTGTTTTTTAAAAATTATCTTTCGACATGGGAGACCTTAATTATATCCAAAATTTTCTTGCAGCAATTGTAAATTGAATAATGTTTTGCCTCCCTTTTTTAAAAATCATGTCCTGAGAATTGGACAACCATTTGTCTGAAATGGTCTAGGGTCTCCTGCCTGAGCATGGGGTTGGACTAGAAGATCTCCAAGGTCCCTTCCAACTCTGTTATTCTGTTAATTTAACAGTAAATTAAAACAATATATTCTGTTCCATGACACAGTTGGAGTGATCTAAAAGGATGGGTAATGTTAGTTTGGAGTATCATGTAGTATCATAAAGGGCAGCTCAGCAGAACTTTAAATGTTGATTCAAAAATATTGTCCACACAAAGTTAGATGCCATATCTGCCATACCTCTTTTCTAGAACTCTTAATGGCACAGCACTAGAATGTAGAACATAAAATAGTAGGGTTAGAAGGGACCTTGAAGGTCTAATGTCCAAGCCCTGCTTAAGTAGGAGACCCTGTACCATTCTGGACAAATGGCTATCCAGTCTCCTCTTACACACCTCCATTGATGGAACACTCACAATTTCTGGATGTAAAGTATGTGCAAACTTTATTTTTTCGCCTTCTAGAACCAAATCCTTTGGATAATCAGATAATTTCTACATTGATTTTCTGCTCACTTTTAATATAACCTACAATATTGCAAAGTTTTGCTATTTAGCATCAAGATTTCAGCAGGAGAGCATTATAGTAAGATTTAAGATAGATTGTTATATACCTTCACTTGTGTTTATGTATTGCTATTTTCTCTTTCTCTGTTTTTTATTTTTTCTGGATTGAGTCATTAAGCAAAAAAAGAGGGCAGAATAATTTGTTTTATGGTAGACCTCCATTTACCGTATAACTTGTTTCTATGTATTCCCATAGAGCATTATAATACATCTGATAAGATGGTAATCCATAGATACATTTCGTAATTTCCTCAATAATCTTTTGTAGGAGATTTGATTTGAAGATAGAAGACTATCTTCAAAGGCAGCATCAAGAGAATCTTGAGACTAAAAGATTATTTGGGATAATACATTTAACTATTGTTGATTATTCTGTCCTGAAGGCTATTTGATCATTAGCTAAGACTTGCTTGTCATCTAGCCAACAAGTGGATTTCTCATGCAATTGTTTAGCATATACTTTACTAATTGCTTTCCTAATTAGTCAATTTACTATTTTACAAAGACTAAAGGTAAAAGTTCCCCTCGCACATACATGGTAGTCATTTCCAGCTCTAGAGGGCAGTGCTCATCTCCGTTACAAAGCCGAAGAGCTAGTGCTGCCTGAAGATGACTCCATGGTCATGTAACCGATACAACTAAATGCCAAAGGTGCACGGAACCTGTTCCCTTCCCACCAAAGGGGTCCCTATTTTTCTACTTGCATTTTTACATGTGTTTGAACTGCTAGGTTGGCCAAAGCTGGGAGACGTAACGGGAGCTGACTCCATTACACGGCACTGGGGATTCGAACCGCCGAACTGCCGACCTTTCTGATCAACAAGCTCAGCATCTTAGCCACTGAGCCACCACATCCCTTTTTGTTTAGCATATACTTTACTATAATTGTTTAGGATATACTTTACTAATTGCTTTCCTAATTAGTCAATTTACTAATTTACTAAGATTAGTGGGAACAAATTTATGGCCTTTCTTAAAGTTCGGGACGATAATAGAACAGCACTAGAATCTTAGGGCTGGAAGGAACTTTCGAGTTTTTCTGGTCAAATCCCCTGCTCAAGACAAGAATCCTTATTCCATCTCAGTCAAATAAACTGCCTAGTCTGTTCTTGAAAATCTCCAGCAATGAAGCACCCACAATTCTATGAGGCAACTTGTCTCTTCCCCTAAGATGATCATCTTCCTTTTCTCTTCTGCTTTGTCAAATATCAGAGAAATCAGGAGATCCAGGCAGCTCAAATGTACATACAGATTTATTGTAAGTTTTAGCTCTCTACAAGAATCTGAACTACTAACAGTCAAAGGAAATGAGCAGGAGTTAAGAATATAAAGGATTCAAGATGGGCTGGATTTAGATCTCTTGTGGGTGTGAAGGTACTCATGACTGGTGGTGTTTGACCCCTCCCTCGGGCTCAGCCTACTCATCTTCTACATGCTTAGTGTTTTATATCTTTGGTTTTAATTCTGTACTAGCCAATAACCCGGCGTTGCCCAGATATTTATTTATTCCAATCCTGTATTAGACAGGAAAATCTTGTAGTCAGGACTCATGCTGTTGTACTCATGCTCTTGCAGCATCACAAGTCTTCTATTCCTCTCCTCGGGAGTTTATTGTACACGCTGGTGTTTCATTTTTTTTATTGTGTTTGGCCAATTGCCTGATGTTTCCTTGGAGGGCTGAGAGAGAGCCCCCTTGTGGAGTACTGTGAAGCTGTTACCATGGCAAATCCACTGTGCTGTACAGTAGAAGCCATTTTAAGGCACCAAGGGGTATTAGCGGTGTGTTACCCCCATTTGTATTTGTTTCCAGAGGGTAAGTCATCTGTGTACTATGTTTGGTTCAAATTGCTTGAGGCATTCCAGAGTTTGCTGGAACAGACACACACACACACACACACACACACACACACACACACACACACACACACCTTTTTATAGAGAGAGAGATGTAGCCCTGAATATTTGAGGTGTTGGTGCCTTAGAAACTTAAATGTAAACAAGAAATGACACCAGATTGCATACATACATATCTCATAACTGTACAAACAACAGAAAATAAAACTTGATGGTAGAACCATGCTATGATTAGAAATATTAAGATGGTAGAACTGCTCCTCGGTATGAGGTGCCCATAGTTTGAAGAACAGGAAGCAATCTGGATAGTTTGAGTTTTGTACATTTTTGGTCCCATCGATGGTGAAAGTGGTTCTGAAGGGCATTACCTTGAAACTAGCCATGATATGCTCTCAAGTTCCATCCAGTTTTGGTCATCATGACATAAAAAAGATCTTGAGACTCTGGAAAGAGTGCAGAGAAGACCAACAAAAATGATTAGAGACTGGTTTGATGAAAAGAAGGACTGGGGTGACTTGATAGCAGTTTTCCAATATCTAAGGTGCTGCCACAAAGAAGAGAGAGTCAAGCTATTCTCCAAAGCACGTGATGGTAGGACAAGAAGCAACAGATGGAAGTTAAGCAATTAAGCAGTGGAACATCTTGCCTTCAGAAGTTGTGGGTGCCCCATCACTGGAAACTTTTAAGAAGAGACTTGAACAGACATTTATCCAGAATGGTATAGGGTCTCCTGCTTGATCCAAGGGTTGGGCTCAACAACCTCCAAGTTCCCTTCCAATTCTGTTATTCTGTAAGTGCCTGATACGCCACTGAACCCAATTTTTGTCTTCTCTTTCACCATAAAATGCAATTCCAGAAAGGTAAAGAGACCTTGCAAATGATGGCAGCAAAACCAAAGAAGGTATTTCAATTTTTAAGTCAACTATACATACAATTGTATTGGAAGGAAATTTGTTGGTCTTTGTTAAAAGCAAAGAACTTGAGTTTGGGGAAAAAGTACCTCTTAGGAAAAGAAGGAAATTAGAAGCACAACATACAATTCTACATAAATTATACATTTTAAGAGGCAGATAGACCTTTTTTACACAGCCCATTAAAATAATGAATAATAAAAAGGAATAATTAGAACCCCAAAATGGGAGTAACAATTATTCCAAGTGGAGTGATCAATCATACAGATTAGAAGATAAAATGACCATATAGCTGGAGGATTCCCAAATATGCAATTACAAAACCATTTCTCACTGCAGTATGTAGATTTTTCATGGCCATTTCTTAAATGTGTACTTTTCTCAAAAGTTATGGATGCCTCTGCATATGAAATACTGTTGGATCAGCAAGACATCATATCACAGAACTATAAGAGTACTGTAAGCTTTGACTGCTTGTCTGAATATGTCCCCCTCCCCTATTTCAAGAACCAGAATATAATTTACTTTCCCATGGCAGGATGTATATATGATCTTAACTGACAATTATTTGAAAATGTTTTGTATTACGATATACCGAAGAAAAGAGCAACAAAAAGGATTAGGAGGCTGGAAACTAAAACAGATGGAGAATGGTTGCAGGAATTGGATTTGTAATCTAGTGAAAAGAAGGACTAGGGGAGACATGATAGCATCGTTTCAATATTTGAGGAGCTCCTACAAAGAAGAGGGAGTTTTCCTATTTTCCAAAGCATCTGAAGGCAGGACAAGAAACAATGGATGGAAACTAATCAAGGAGAGAACTAACTTAGAACTAAGGAGAACTTTCCCGACCTTGAGAACAATCAATCAGACGAATGGCTTGCCTCCAGAAGTTGTGGGTGCTCCATCACTGGAGGTTTTTAAACAAGAAACTGGACAACCACTTGTCTGGAATGGTATAGGATCTTCTGCTCGAACAGGGGGGTGGACTAGAAGACCTCCAAGGTCCCTTCCAACTCTGTTGTTCTGTTTCTGTTTCCTTTGATGGTTTTTATGTCACGTTAAGTTGCAATCCATGAGTTAGACATGTCCCAGTCTACTCCCACAGGAAAGTAAGATGTGACTCCATTTAGTTGAAGGAAAGGAACTTTTACTAAAAGAAACTGTTTTCAATAAAGTCAGGTGGAATCTGGTGTTCCTTCACAAAATACATAGCTATTCTTTCCAACTCCTAATCCCTCCCCCCATAACAGTCCCCACAACCAGCCAATGTGATGCCAGTGAAATGTTTTGAGAAACTCTGAGGTGTCAAACTGATAACATTCCATTCTCAGGGCAAACGGCCTTGAAGATCCTGATACAAGCTGGTTTGGTGATCTAGTCTTCTTCTGTTGTCATTCCCCCCTCGCTACTTCCCATGTTTGAAGTTAGTGCAATTGACCCCAATAAACCGTCATCCCTCCCCCATTCTAGTGAATTTGAACCTAATATTATGTTTTCTTTGAACCATGTTTTTTTAATGAATTACAGCTGTATATTTTATAAATTATATATTTTATAAATTATATATATGTATGTATGTATGTATGTATGTATGTATGATATTCAGTACCCGCAAAAACTTAAGAAATATATATAATTACAGCTACCTATCTATCTATCTATATATTTTATTAGGTCATAAGACTTTCTGACTCCACATTCAGTTAAACTGATTGCATTATGGTTTCATATGATGTATGAATCCAGTAAATGTCTGAACAGGAGTCTTCAAAGTTACATTCACGACACAAAATCTGCCTTATCCTGAGACAGTTTTACGGTGTGATTTTCCCTTTGTGTTAGCCAAGCCCAAGCAATATCTGGCTACATTAAGCGTCAAATTCTTAAATCATCAGAGAGGAGAAAACCCAAGGACAAAGCTTTGAAACATTATTAGAAAAATGTTTCTTTTTTTAGATTCAGTTGGACTTTTCTTAATACCTTTATGCTCGTAGATGAAAACTAGCCAATGCATTTTCATTACAGCTTATCTTCCCAGTTACTAATGGTCCTAGTTTTCCCTCTCACACACTCTCTGAATCTTATTCCCAGCCAAAGGTACTGCAAGCATCTAAAATATGCATAAAATCCATTTTGCCACAATGTTTTTGATGTGCATAGCAAACAGAAAAATCCCTTGATCTTCCGGTCATACAGCATATTGTATATCAGAATGCATGGCGTAGCATTTATTTGATTTTTTCCCCCTATTTTAAATGTGAACCAATTTTCATGCAGAAATGGCATGAATAATAGTCGAAGAAAGGACTGTATATTGCCATCAATTGTCCACACTTTGAAAAGATCCTCTTGGAATTACTGTAAATGTCAGGGCTGCCTCCGTTCAATCCCTAAGAAAAAAACAAAAACCTTGACTCCATAGAACTGAATACAGCAGAAGCCACGCAAGATCGGAAGCAAAAATGCATGAAGAAGCAAATTGAAACAAACCCCAGAGTCCACCCATTCCCACCCCAGTAACCAGACAATGAGCATTCAATCATTGGCTAAGAAGATGGTTTGAGAAAGTCTCTGGTTTCAGGTGCATTTCTCCCCCTCTTTGCATTCTGATGCTAGGACGGTTGGCCTTGGAAATGTTAAACAAGCTTCACAGAAATTCTGTTTCCGCCTCCAGCACACTTCCATTCCCAGATATCCAGTCCTCCCATCCCCTCCCACCCCAGTTTCCATGGCAGCTGGCAGCAATCTTGAATGAAAGCAAAAATGCAGGCTGACAGTAATGTGTTGCATGTGTAACAATTGTTCGGGTCCTCTGCAAACTAGCGAGTACAAAAATACACCTGCTAGTGTGGAATCTGAGAACCAGAGTGCTTCCAGTTTCTAGTTGACATATATTGGCTTGTAGTTTGTTTAATGAAGACAAAGTGCTCATATTAAGTAAATCTCCGCACAACCGCTGTTTCCGGAGTCTCCAGAGAGATTCAGTGGATAACTTGTTTTTTTGTATTTCCCAGGGGAAGAAGGAATTTTCCTACTTTTCTCACTAGGAGTTTACCAACAAGTCTTCACGGGTGAAGGCTTGTTCCCTGGGACTGAAAGAAAGTGTGAGAAGCTGCCACAAAGAAGAGGGAGTCAAGCTATTCTCCAAAGCACCTGAAGGCAGAATAAGAATCAATGGGTAGAAAACTAATCAAGGAAAGAACTAACTTAGAACTAAGGAGAATTTTCCTGATAGTAAGAACAATTAATCAGTGGAACAACTTGCCTCCAGAAGTTGTGAATGCTCCAATACTGAAAGTTTTTAAGAAGAGATTGGATAACCTTGTCTGAAGTGGTGTAGAGTTTCTTGCCTAGGCAGGGGGGTTGCCTAGAAGACCTTCAAGGTCCCTTCCAATTGTGTTATTCTATTCTATTCTAAGCCAGCAGATTGCTGAAGTAAGGATTGTATCACAAAGCCATTTACTGCCTTCCATTGAGGACCTGTATACTCCATGGGTCAGAAGAAGGGCTGAGAAAATACCACAGACTCCCCTGGACATAAACTGTATCAATTCCTAGGCTCAGGATGGCACTATAGAGCATTGCTAAAACAACTAGACATAATGACAGTTTTTTTTCTTATCACAACTTGACATAAGGACAGTTTTTTTTCCTGATTATCACCTAATTACCACAGTACAGTTTTATGTCTAAGGATATTTACTCATGTAGTATGGCTGCATTACTACTATTATCCTTCCCATCTTTTCTATTTCTTTCACCTACTGATATCTGATGATCATATTACTTTGTTGTTTGTTAATACTGTGAGAGTTTATGCACCAGAGACAAATTCCTTGTGTGTCCAATCACACTTGGCCAGTAAAATATTCTATTCTATTCTATTCTATTCTATTCTATTCTATTCTATTCTATTCTGTTCTGTTCTGTTCTGTTCTGTTCTGTTCTGTTCTGTTCGATATGTAACTCTATTGGCCATCTAAGTAAATTGCTTCCCTGACTTTCATTTCTCCTTTTGCAGTGAATTTTGAATCTATTCTTTTCCATGAAACTGAATGAAAACCAGTAGGAAAAATGCAGAAGGCATGTTCAATACCTCAGTTTTCAATCAAGAAACTTTACATGCCTCAGTCATCGGCTTCTCTTTGACAGTAAAGAAAAATTATGTTAGTTGTAACAAAATCATCCAATGTTTTCCTTTATCATTTATCTAGTTTGCCCCTTCCTTCCTTCCTTCCTTCCTTCCTTCCTTCCTTCCTTCCTTCCTTCCTTCCTTCCTTCCTTCCTTCCTTCCTCCTTTTCATCTTCCTTCCTTCCTGTCTACTTACCTACCTTCCTCCTTTTCATCTTCCTTCCTTCCTTTTTTCCTTCCTTCCTTTCCATCTCCCATCCTTGCTCCCTCCCTCCCTTCCTTTCCATTTTCCTTCCTTGCTCCCTCCCTCCCTTCCTTTTAAGATAAAAATAGGATTAAATAATAGGCTTGAACTGCCACAGTATTCAAGAGCAAGCACAGAAAACTAAACTAAAACACTAGAAAACTAAAACACCTTAAATGGTTTTATGAAACTGAACTGTGAATAAGTTTGCTCCATAGATGAAAGGGGTGTTCCATTGAGAAAGTTGCTTATGACCATCTTCGTTATCGCTAGGCAACGCTAGCCACTATGAAGATGGTCTTCCCATGGACCTTAACGGGTGGCCAGAATGGATCAGGATTAATGCCTAGCAAATACTTAGACTGTGAGATACATAGTTTTGCTCATTCAGGAGTGTGGATGCAACAGAACTATGCTGTGGGATCTCATAGATCCCTATCGGGATGCTGCCATTCTGTTGGGGAAAGGGCCTGGAGGCATTCTTCAGTTTATAACCTTCTTCCTGGTGCCTGTGTATCCTGTACTTTGACTTACCTTCTTGAGCAGGTAAAGATGGAGGGCCATCTGTTTTGTCTCCGCTCCAGAGTTTCCATCAAGCAATGCCTGAGAACAACTTCTTATCACCTTCTCAGCCTGTGATTCTCAAAACATCTTCACACCTGTGGATTGGCTTATTCAACACTGGAACGAGGGGAGGGATCTCTAACTGTTTTAAATCTAACGGGAACTGCAAGCAGGAATCCTCAGATCCTGCTTTCCTTGTCTTGCTATCACTTTCCTTTCAATCAAAGTTTCCTTTTGAAAGGCTAAGTGCTTCAAGAGTTCTACTTTCTTGATTGGAGAGAAGAGGCACGTCCTTACACATGCTCTGATCCTTCAGAAAACTAATCTTTCTGGATGATAGCAATAGCAATAGCACTTAGACTTACAGTATATACCGTGTTATAGTGCTTTACAGCACTCTCTAAGCGGGTTTACAGACTCAGCCTCTTGCCCCCAACAGTCTGGGTCCTCATTTTACCCACCTCGGAAGGATGGAAGTCTGAGTCAACTTTGAGCCTGGTGGGATTTGAACAGCTGATAGTCAGCAGAAGCGGTCTGCAGTACAGCACTCTAACCACTATGCCACTGGTGCTTTCTGAGCTATAGGTCTACCCTAAAGGGTCTTCATTGAACTCCTCAGCCTTAATACCATCAAGCCAATCAGTTGCAGGAATTCAATATGTCTAGTCTTGTGTAAAGAAGGATGAGAGGTGACATGATAGCAGTATTCCAATATTTGCCACAAAGAAGAGAGGGTTAACCTATTTTCCAAAGCACCTGAAGGCAGGACAATGGGTGGAAACCAACCAAGGAGAGAAACAACCTAGAACTAAGAAGAAATTTCCTACAGTGGGAACAATCGATCAGTGGATTGGCTTGCCTTCAGAAGTTGTGGGTGCTCCATCACTGGAGGTTTTCAAGAAGAGACTGGGCAGCCATTTGTCTGGAATGGTTTAGGGTCTCCTGCTTGATCAGGGGGTTGGAATAAAAGACCTCCAAGGTCCATTCCAACTCTGTTATTCTGTTAGTTGCCCCCCTAAAGTCGTTGCTATTTGCTTTAGATCACAGTTCCATTCAAGATAATCCTCAAAAGCATCCACAGCAAGTCACAATGATGCAAACATAGCAATGCAAATGCAGTTTGGGCGGGAAAAATGGGAGGAGGGAGTGCTGTGTATGCCACTTTTTGCTCCCGAGAGAAAGGTAAGAAATAAATCCAATAAGAGATAAATAAGAGCAAGACTACAAATATCCTTTCCTGTCATTACGCTGTGATTTTTTTTTCTTAATTTTTAGTGGTGGCATCTCCCATCATTCCAGAAATATACTGTAGGTTCTGCATAGACTGAGCAAGAGAAGCAAAATTTCCCCAACAAAATCAATCCTGAGCTTACTCATTTGATGGCAGCCTTAAGAACCCTGTCCTTAGTTTGGCACTGACATATTTATTGCCATTGTCTCATGGAGCTTACCACTTACTTGAAAATTTGACACAAGAAAATTACACTGTTCGTTCCTTGTCAACATCAGAGTGGAATATATGTGCCAACTTGTTGGCTTTGGGGTGTCAGGAACTGCACAGAGTAACAGGCGAGCTAAGGCACAACTCAGGAAGAAAAATTCTGTGGGTGCTACACCAACATCCAGATTATTGAGAAGAATTTGAGGAAATGTGTCAGATCCGTGTATCTGCCATTCTTTGATGGAAGAAAGGAGGGGTTGGATTTAATACATTTAATTCTTTTCCTCTCCATGTATTCTAAATATCCTATTTCTTATATTGGCTTTGTATAACCTTTTACACAATTTACAACTGTTGACTGGCATCCCAGATGCCTGGAAAAATCTCATCTCTTGGAGGGATTTAAGGGGAGAAGGGGCCATGTGGATTGCAGCGCCAGAAGATAACTCCTGGGAACCTTTCCATATCTTGCTTTCTCAGAGATGGTGGGATAATAACATGTCCACACCTGCGGATTGGTGGAATCCACATCGGACTGCGGGAAGGGGTTCTAATTCCCTTTATCTTAGCTGCATGCCCTGAGGGACCCCAGACCCTGCGTTGAATTTTGACCTGCTTTACCCCTCTTCAATAAAATATTCCTTTTGAAATACAAAGTTTTCAAGAGTTCATACTTTTATTTTGAAAGGTGTGGGGGCGGGGGGGAGAGGCTGGTCCTTACAAAAGGAATGGCTCTCTAATCTCCCTGATTGGTCCAGTCCATAACTGATACTTGATGCATGTAACCTCTTATGGTGCTCCTCATATGCTGCTCCTGCCCTTTGGAACATCCTGCCCCCATGGAGTGAGTTTGGCTCCAACCTTCCTGATCTTCTGCAAGAGCTTAAAGACCTGACTCTCCTAGCTGGTTTGGGGTCCCAATGGGGAGGTTTCTCACAGGGGATGTAGGAGATGACCAAGCGGAGCAGGAGGGAGGGGTCAAATGCACCATCAGTCTCAAGCCTCTCCATGACCACAAGAAACCTAAGTCCGCCCCACCTTGAATTCCATTGACTCTTATCTACCACTAATGACTTGGACCATTAGTAGTTCAGATTCTTCTGGAGAGCTTAAACTTGCAGCACAACTTTATACCCATTTGGACTGCCTGGATAGCCTGAATTCTCTCACCTCTCACATTTTAGACATAAACTTATTCAACTCCTCCCCTTGGGATGGCAATATAGAGCATTGCATGCCAAAATGACTAGACACAAAGAAAGGTTTTTCCCTTGTATCGTAACTCTGCTGAACATCTAATTCTCACAGTCCTGTCTAATATCTATGTATATTTACCCATGTGCCATGGCTGTAGTATCGTTATTATCCTCTCCTCTCCTCTCCTCTCCTCTCCTCTCCTATCCTATCCTATCCTACCCTATCCTATCCTATTAATTCCCATTCTATTCTATTCTACTCTACTCTACTCTACTCTACTCTACTCTACTCTACTCTACTCTACTCTACTCTACCTTACTCTATTCTATTCTTAACAAGGAAGTTTGCTTGAAGTTGAATTCTGCTGCAACCTTGATTTTCTAGTCTTTTACCACTTTCAGAATGTTCACAGATGGATGCTGATATGAATTATGATTAACTAAGTAGCCTTGAAAACTATTGGTTTGCTCATTTGAGGACCTATCTCCTCAGTTTTGCAACCGGCAGATACTTCCTTTGATCTGGAGGGCAGTTTCTTCACCTGTTTCTGAATAAGGAAAGAAAGCTGGGAGGAAACGGACACACATATAAAAGAAGAGCATCTTAGGTGAAAATATTGATCAACCCAAGACCTACCCAATACTTCTTCTGAGCATGCGGAAATTATGCAAGCTGTTTTCCCCGAGACCAACTCCCAGTTTGTTTTAAATGAAACATAAACCCCAGAATCAATAAGAGTAGCATGAATGAGACACACTCATGTGGGCAGAATCTGTAGTGCTGTGACTTTTCCCTCCTTGGTAGAGAGACTGACACTATGCATTTGATAGTTTATGAGTCACCATTCTGATCTCTTCAGCATTTAGATCTTGCTGTGTGAAAGCGATTCTCAGAGGGAAAGAAATTCCAGCTATTCACGATACAGCTTTTGATTTCATTTAGGGTGAGATTTTGTTCTTTGTTTTAGAAACTCAAAGAACCTCAGGATGAAGCTCTAAAGCTTTAGGTCAAGACTGGTTAATGGAATCAAGTCTCCTTGGAGTTAAGCTTGACATCTGTGGATTTCTTGGGTAGAAGCATGAAAAAAAATCATCTTGCTGTTGTTGTGTTGACAAGCCATGGAATGGTCATATTTTCCAGTCAATGCATTGCTAGGGTGCCGAATTATATGACTCACGGTAGTAGACGTGACAATAATAAAATAAAACTTAAATCATCTATAAAAACCACACAATTAATTTAAAAATTATCATTAACAATGGGGGCCTATCAAACACCCTACAAGAATAGCTCATTTTTTTTAAAAAAAAGCTTTGAAGAATGACACTATCCATTAATCTCTATGGAGAGGCTATCCTTTAAAGCTGGGGGCATAATTGAGAAAATTAGACTTTGATCCTCCTGAGCTAGGATAGATTTACCTGGAGAAGACATCCTGAAGATGCTAGGTCATGTCGAGCTTTCAAAGTCAGAACCAGTTAAATTTCTGAATGGAATAGCATTCCTCTTGAAAGAGCAGATTCATAACACGGTTGAAGTCACAGGTATTGCTACCTGAGCAAGGTGGTTTCACTCAGTTTAATGGGTGCGCAATGAAGTCACGTCAGAATAGAATTGGAAGAGACCTTGGAGGTCTTCTAGTCCAGCCCCTTGCTCAAGCAGGAGACCCTATACCATTCCAGACAAGTGGCTATCCAGTCTCTTCTTGAAAACCTCCAGTGATGGAGCACCCACAGTTTTTGAAGGCAAGTTGTCCCACTGGTTAATTGTTCTCACTGTTAGGAAATTTCTCTAGCCCTAACCTTAGCAAGAAGCATCTGAAAGCACCTGAGGGCAGGACAAGAAGCAATGGATGGAAACTAATCAAGGAGAGAAGCAGCCTAGAACTAAGAAGAAATTTCTTGACAGAACAATTAAGATGGAGTCTGTTGGACGCATACTCCTTTGATGCTCTTTCTATAGAAATATTTGAAAAAACATATCCTTCCAATAATCAATAATATCCTGGCTGTTCAGATACTGGTTATGTCCAGTGTCTGTTTAAGGATGAATTATCATGCAGGTGGCTAGCTTCTGCACAGCCGCACTGGGGATTCATCAGAAATAGGTGATTAATCTACCATAGCTTTTTTTATACAACTAATGTAGCAAACCCTTTTGTCATTAGTACTCTTTTGCATGTTAGTACTTAATTCATTTTTAGTATTTAATTACTATGTGCCTCACAGTTTAAGGATTGTTATTATAGTTAGGCCATGTGTAACTGACAGACAGGAGGCAAAATTGTGATTTTAATATAGATTTTATCTATTATTTATTATTTTTTTCTAGAATTTTTAACTGGATATTCCTTGAGTGTTTTGACTTGTCTTTGACTATAGTAAACTTGATTTGATTGGATTTGAACAATTAATCAGTGGAACAATGTGCCTCCGGAAGTTATGAATGCTCCAACATTGGAAGTTTTTAAGAAGAGATTGCATAACCATTTGTCTGAAGTTGTGTAGGGTTTCCTGCCTAGGCAGGGGATTGGACTAGAAGACCTCCAAGGTCCCTTCCAACTCTGTTATTCTGTTAATTCCAGGTTGCTTCTCTTCTTGAGTAGTTGCTTCTTGCCTTTCCCTCAGATGATTTAGAAAATAGAATGACCCCGTCTTCTTTGTGATAATCCCTAAAATAGTTAAATACTGCCATCATGTCACCCCTACTATTTATTTATTATTTTGTCCCTGGAATCTGTCTGAATCCATCAGTACTCAGGACAGATTCTCCTAATGCATCTTCTCACCCCAAAGACCAATCTCCTTGTGCTGGTTGAACACAATACATTTAGTTCTTTCTTCACCCTCAAGAACATCCAACATCCAATCCATTCCATGTAAATCTGGGAGCAATCTGAACACGTCAAAGACTGGAAGGAATGTCCTCCATTTTCAGATTGCAGAAAACTGTTCTGAAACAAAACGAGGCTATATCTCCAATTGCTTGAGTTGAGATGCATTCAGTTCTTAACTACGGACCAGTGACTAGATGCAGCAAGACCTCCCCCTCAAGATTTCCAGTTTAAGATGTAAGATCTATGCCAGACCTTCCATAATTACAAGAAAATCAGTTTATGAGCCCATAAGAAACAACTGTGAAGCTTTAATTTTTGAACAAGAAATATCACCAATACCCATGGCATTCCTCCTAAATTGTACATATGTATTTCTCCTTTTTAGCCAATTTATCTTGCAACAGCATCACATGACAAAGTATGTTTCTCTGCATATATAATTGTGTATTACTAACTCTTCCCTAAACACTAATTAGCTGAGCTAATTAATCCTGAGAAGTGAAAATTATTCTTCCTTCGAGATCACTTTCATACTTAAGGGGGGGAAAACAGATAATTCAGAATTATCATTTGACTTCTGAAATATCAGCCATGTGTCCATTAGCAACATCCCAAAAATCATTAAGTTAACTTAAAAAAGAAAAACAATACAAAAGAATTTATGTTGGGCCACAGTGCAGTTCAAATTTGTAGCAGCCAGCTGCTGACTGGAGAAGTGAGGCACTGGATTTGGCTACGGAGTTATTATAGCTGGTCCCTGGTAACCAGGGAACATTAAGTTGATGGGTTTCTAACTTTGTGAGAACAATGCTTTTAGTTAGAGTTGAAAAGGGAGGGAGGGCAGGAGGGAGGGAGAAAGGAATGGAGAACTGGGAGGAAGGAAAGGGGAGGGAGGGAGGGAGGAGTGGCGGGATGCAAGCAGGAAGGTAGGTGGAAGGCAGGCAGGAGGGTGGAAAGGAAGGAAGGAAGGAAGGAAGGAAGGAAGGAAGGAAGGAAGGAAGGAAGGAAGGAAGGAAGGAAGGAAGGAAGGAAGGAAGGAAAGTTCTGAGCTCAGATGCTGTAAGAGTAACCCTTGACTTATATGCTTGACTTGTACCATCTTCAGCCTGATTTAATGCTATGCTCCAATACCTCCTCAGCTGAGTATAAGCATCACTAAAGAGAATATGCCCTTGCTTTTGTGCCAATCTTCATAGAATTACAAGGTTAACATTACAGAATTCCTTATAAATAACAACCTTCTCAATTTTAGTATTATCAGGTAAACAAGCCACCCAAAACATAGTTTGAAATGTAAGCAAATGTAAGCAAAATATTCCATTCAGACTAAAAATATGAACTATGCTACAAGAGAGCGGTTGGGAATCATTATGAAAAGTGGAAGGACTTTACAACTGATTTTGCCACACCAAATTATATTCTAAAGAAGATACACCATTATACAGATATTAGGAAAGTGACAATTTGCTTAATCTTTCTCTGCTTGCAACAGGAGATATAATGAAAGGATTTTTCAAAAAGGACTTCTGAAATATTCAGAATCTGCTTTATGAGCAGAAATAGATGCTTTGCCTCGTATCTTCATCAACTCAACTGGAATATGAAATAATTTAGAAGATTCCATCTGAGAAAAATGTCCCTTGGAAGCATTTTGCAAAAATTCACCATTCAAAGAAATTGCAAAATATTTGAATGAGTGGAAATCAGAACAATCAAGTGTTGGGGTAGAATCTTTCCCCAAAGAATTTATTTCTTCCATTGTTATCATGGGTAGTTCTTCACCAAAGTCAGATGAGAAGCGAAATCTCATTCCAAGAGCTCTGTTTCTCATTTCTTCCCCTCTACTTCTCCCTCCCCCACTGAAGAAAATACTAGGGATTATAATAGCAATGAGTAGGAGACATGATCGATGGGCAGTTCCATGGAAATCTACAGGTGTACGGGAAGGGCATCCATCATTGTACATCCTGGGTGCTTAGGATGCAGAACCGAAGTAACACTCACTGTGTGTGGTGCAAAAGCAGCCGGAATGACAATCAGGGTGAGATAGAGAAAAATAGCCAGATTTTAATGTATTGAATGACTTCCAGAGGATATTCACAAAAATGGTAAAACAAACAGGAACATTTTTTTTGAAGAGGTAATAGCCAAAGAGCTACTGCCAAGCAAAGATCATGCATTAAAATTATTGTGGGTACTAAATTATACATATATATATATATATATATATATATATATATATATATATATATATATATATATATATATATATATATATATATATATATATATATATATATATATATATATATATAGCTTGAGTTCGGTATTTTCCACGTCATTGTAGTTGTTCTTTTAAAGTTGTAGCTACAACTTTAAAAGAACAACTACAATGACGTGAAAATACCAACCAAGCCGAACACCATACATGTAAGTACCGAAAACTTAGAAAACATATATATATATATATATATATATATATATATATATATATATATATATATATATATATATATATATATATTATATTTATATTTATATTTATATTTATATTTATATTTATATTTATATTTATATTTATATTTATATTTATATTTATATTATATTTATATTTATATTTATATTTATATTTAAATCTAAGGAGCAATAAAAATAGAATTGACATTTAAGCTGGGTGCATGTGTTTAAATGGTGATCAAGCTCTATTGGAGGAGGAGGAGGAGGAGGAGGAGGAGGAGGAGGAGGAGGAGGAAGAAAAGAAGAAGAAGAAGAAGAAGAAGAAGAAGAAGAAGAAGAAGAAGAAGAAGAAGAAGAAGAAGAAGAGGGGAGAAGAAGAAGAAGAAGAAGAAGAAGAAGAAGAAGAAGAAGAAGAAGAAGAGAAGAAGAAGAGAAGAGAAGAGAAGAGGAGAAGAGGAGGAGGAGGAGGAGGAGGAGGAGGAGGAGGAGGAGGAGGAGGAGGAGGAGGAGGAGAGGAGAAGAAGAAGAAGAAGAAGAAGAAGAAGAAGAAGAAGAAGAAGAAGAAGAAGAAGAAGAAGAGAAGAAGAAGAAGAAGAAGAAGAAGAGGAGGAGGAGGAGGAGGAGGAGGAGGAGGAGGAGGAATAATAATCTAGGAGTTCTGACTTAATTTCCCAGTGGGTTGGAGAAAGCCCAAGACAATTTAGGTTCAACTGAAATTTCACATCACCAGACAGAAACTTGTGGGAAATCACTATACAAATAAGGAATGACCAGAATAAATTGAAATCTGTTAGAAGTGTGACACGTCATATCCGCTGTCATGTTTACAGCCTGATAACTTGGAAAGGGTCTCTCTGAGCCTCTTGTTCTGCCAACTAAACAGTTGCAGGTCGACTTCTGGTTTCCCAAGATCATTCCTACACACCATTACAAGTCCATAGAAGTTCATAGGTGTCTTCCTTTACCCAGTGTCAGGAGAAGGGGAGAGGGATGGGAGTGTAATTAAAATAAAAACTCAAATTGGCTTGGCACCAAACTAGTTCAGGACTACATTTATCCACTAGAATTTGCCCAACAAAATATTTTTTGGAGGTATGAAAGTTCAAGGTTCAGAAATGTGACTTCTCGAAGAATAGAATAGGATAGAATAGAATAGAATAGAATAGAATAGAATAGAATAGAATAGAATAGAATAGAATAGAATAGAATTCTTTTATTGGCCAAGTGTGATTGGACACACAAGGAATTTGTCTTGTTGTAAATACTCTCAGTATACATAAAAGATATAAGTGGTAAATCATGATCATAGTCTTTATAAAAATACATTCATCATAAATCATAAAATACAACACTTAGTGATATTCATAGGATACTAAAAAGCAATCAAATCATACTAGGGAACAATAAAACAATATAAATTGTAAAGATACAAGCAACACGGTTATAGTCATAAGTTGGAAGGGATAGGTAATAGGATGAGAAGAAGAAATCTTACTAAGTAATTTGGCAGTGTTATGAGAGTTAGTTGTTTAGCATAGTGATGGCATTCGGGGGGAAACTGTCCTTGTGCCTAGTTGTTCCCGTGTGCAGTGCCTTATAACATTGTTTTGAGGGTAGAAGTTGAAATAATTTATGTCCAGGATGTGAGGGGTCTGTAGATATTTTCACAGCCCTCTTTTTACTCATGCAATATACAGGTCTTCGATGGAAGGCAGGCCAACATTAGGAATGTTATTAGGAGATTAGCTTCTACTTTTAACTGATTTCTAGAAAGAATTAAAAAGGGAGCTGTTCTGGAAAGCATTTGCAACTTGATTCCTGGATTTTGGCTGCTTTGGAGTGTTTTTAAATCTTTCTATTATTATTTCAAGGCTAACTGTCAACATTTTAATGGTTATATATTTCTGTAAACCACTGAGGCTCCTCTGGGATTGTAGTGAGGCATAAATAAAAGAGTGAGAAATAAATAGAGGTAGATAGATGGGGGTTGCAATTGTGCAATCGAAGCCCTGCCCCAAGCACAACACAACACAACATAACACACATTCAAAATGTCTGGGTCTTAATCGTTTTGACTCTACATGTCCCCTTGTTTTAACCTGCAGTTTAACAACTACAATATATCCATGTCTCCTTTTCTTGTTGCAGAAGAGTTCAGTTTCTTATGTCTGGAAGTTTAATCATCATTATTAGCAGCAACTACAGAACCAACATCAGTAGCCAAATAACCAGTAGCCAACACACACCACAATATAAAAGAGATGTTGAGATTCTGGAAAGAATGCAGAGAAGATGATTAGGGGGCTGGAGGCTGAAACATATGAAGGTTGCAGGAATTGGGTATCTCTAATCTAGTGAAAAGAAGGATGAGGGGAGAAATCTTAGCAGTGTTCCAAAATTTGAAGGGATGTCACAGAGATGAAGGGATCATACTAATTTCCAGAAGGCAAGACAAGAAGCATTGGATGGAAACTAATCAAGGAGAGAAGCAACCTGGATGGAATAAGGAGAAATTTGATGACAGTGAGAATAATTAACCAATGGAACAACTTGCCTTCAGAAGTTGTGGGTGCTCCAACCCTGGAGGTTTTCAAGAAGAGACTGGACTTTTTCTGAAATGATATAGACGCTCCAGCTTGTGCAGGGAGTTGGACTAGATGATTTCCAAGGTCCCTTCCAACTCTGTTATTCTATGGTCGATGTTCAATATCAGTTGAGTCTTTTCATGAAAAAGCCACTGCTCTTCCATCAATATTTTGCCAAGGAAACAAAATAGAAACAAGAATAATATAAATTGCAAATGTAAGAGCAGCAACGAAGACTTTTTGCCTGGGAGGGAAATTAAAAGAGCAGAATTCCTAGAATCGGAGACAAGAAGAGAATGAAATGAATCAATGTAGGGAAAGAAAATCACCTGTCTTCTTACCAGCAAAATTCCAAACACTTTCAGTTTCCTGAAGTTTTGGAGACGACACCAGATTGTATCTAAAAGTAGAACAGAGAAGGGGGAAAGCAACGTTCAATCTGCAGCTCAAGGGGAGAGTAGAAAATATATCTCCATCCAGGTCAGGCATAAAGATGGTGTCAACCAAGTGTTGGAGGCCATATCTTCTTCAATCTTCTCACTCTCTACATCTGAGTCAGCCAAAAACATCATTCAGAACAGAAAACACAACCTAAAGGCAAAAAGGGAATAATGAAAATGGAATGGAATACACTACTTGACTCTGTTGTTACATCCTCAAACCCCTACTCCTTTAACCTTAAACTATCCACTATTGACCTCACCCCATTCCTAAGAGGTCTGTAAGGGGTGTACATAAGTGCACCATCATGTCTACCGTCCCTGTCCTACTGTCCCCATTTATTCATACCTATTCTTACTCATGTGTATGCTTATATCTATTATCTTGTAAGCGACTGACAAATCAAATAAATAAATAAATAAATAAATAAATAAATAAATAAATAAATAAATAAATAAATAAATAAATAAATAAATAAATAAATAAAAGTGATGCAGCAGCTTTCAGAATAGCTTTTCCCCTTTTATTTAGCTTTAAAATCTTCGCTGGGCTGTTTCTGTTGGGCTTTCCATTCAAATTTACAGGCTCTTCTAAAGTACTCAAATGATCAAAGAACACCCTGTTCAATAAAAGCTAATATTCTGTAAGGCCTGGGAGAGAAGATAATATTTGGAAGTAGATCAGGCAACCATCTCCATGATTCTCTGTGGTTTAAGAAACAGGGGAGTATACAAAGGACTCAGGATTCTTGTTGGCTCACAAAAAAGACAGCAGCAAAATCACAAATGATTTAAAAATATGCTACATACACACCAACTTCTCTTCTTTTCAGAAGGTAGATTTTATTGGAACTAATGTGTGTGGAGGTAGTCAGTCATAGTTGTCCCAAAGGTACTTTTTCAAGAGGCAACTGGACTTCCTTTGTTTTTCCTTGAAGGGATTTCGCTGTTCATCCAAGAAGCTTCTTCTGTTCTGGAGAACTAAATAAATTTCTTGGATGAAAAGCAAAACATCTTCAAGCACCTTTGGGTGTATCAAACTTCCTATGAGAAATGTCCATATCAGTGTCCAATTTTTAAAGAGGAAGTTCATTCATCTGTTTTCGGTATGTTTCTCCCACTTTGTGCTGCTTACAACTTTCCCCAAATGTGCCACATTTGTCTGAACAATTTCCTCCAACACCGAAGGTTTATGGACGATATTTTCTCGGATATGCTCATTTGTAATTGCATCCTTTTGCCCAGAAAATTGCATCAAAGAACAGGGAAAAAATATAAATATGGAAATGTAGTTGTTACACTGGTTCGGAGAAAGCAAAGGGTAGAAGATTGTTACAAAACACAGATCTTTCCAGCTTTAGTTTGAAAGCGGAAATATAATGGTTACAAGATGCAATATGGTCAAACATAGCAAAGCAATTGGCTAGACCAAAAATAGTAACAGTCCAAATTAATGGGAAAAGAATCTCAGGGGAGATAATGATCCAAAGGGGGGAAAAAAGAGAATGTGTCTTTTGAAAGTGACAGGAAAAAGATTTGCCTTTGCCTTCATGCACACACACACACACACACACAATGTAGCCACAAAGAAGAGGGAGTCAAGCTATTCTCCAAAGCACCTGAAGGCAGGACAAGAAGCAATAGATAGAAACTAATTAAGGAGAGAAAAGCAAGAGAAATTTCCTGACAGTGAGAACAATTAATCAGTGGAACAATTTGCCTCCAGAAGTTGTGGATGTTCCAACGCTGGAAGTTTTTAAGAAGAGACAGGACAACCATTTGTCTGAAGTGGTGTAGGGTTTCCTGCCTAAGCAGGGGGTTGGACTAGAAGACCTCCAAGGCCCCTTCCAACTCTGTTATTCTGTTATAGTCTAGCCTAGGGGTGTCAAATTTGAGTTATCTATTTCATCAATGAAAGCCACATCAGGTTGTGTTTGATTTCAGGGGGCCGGGGTGTGTGTGGCTTGGGTGGTTGTGACCAGCTCAATGTCACTTGTATCAGGGGCACCAGTGGCAGCCTGAGTGCTTTGCCAGTGAAAATGGGATTCTGTGATGGCAAAGGTGGTATTCAGCAGGTTCTGAGCAGTTCTGGAGAACTGGTAGTGGAAACTTTGAATAGTTCAGAGAACCAAAAAAAAAAATGCCAAAAACTGGCCCCACCCCCATCTCTTCTCTGCCTCCCATTGAGTCCCAGTTGATCGGCTGGGTCTTCTTTTGTTGCCCTGCACAGGAGAACGGAGCTGGAAAGCAGGCATATTGCAGTATCTTTCCCCTGCCACTCCCACCAAGCCATGCCCACCAAGCCACACCTACAGAACCGGTAGTAAAACAAATTTGAATCCCACCACTGTGCGATGGTTCCTGCAACCTTCTGCCACTGAAAATGGAGGTCAGGAAGGCCACAGGTGTAGGTCCATTTTTACTGGCAGAGGCACCACGGGCTAGTCCTTCTCTGTTTCCAGGGCAGCCCTGTAGACCAGATCTAAGCACCTCAAGGGCTGGATCCGGACCTTGAGTTTGACACCCCGGTCTAGCCTATAAACCTGGGGTTTGGGGCTGGCCTTCCATTTAAGTTCTAGTCAGGTGCCACCTGCTTAACTTTTTAACCCAGACCAAGTCCTAAACATGGAACAAATTATCACTTTCCATTTCTTCCTATATACCTGTATAGGAAGTATAAAAAGCTATTTAGCTACCTATACAGGTAGCCATTCATTTAGTGACTCTTATAAGTTGCATGTCTGTGCAGATTCTCAGTCATCCAGGTCATGGTTTTCCCAAAGGAGCTTTTTTCAAGAGGCAACTGGACTTTCTTGGTTTTTTTTGAAGATGTTTCACTTCTCATCCAAGAAGCTTCTTCAGCTCTGACTGGATAGTGGAGAATGGAAGGATTTATACTTCTTGCAGACAACTGGTCATTTGCATTTTTTTAGAGAGTTGTTGAGGCTAACAAAGGATATGATCGGATCCAATGAAGTGCGTACAGTTCATGAAAGATTCTGCCTCTTACTAAAATTTCTTAGTCAGCAAAGGTGAGACCAGATTCCTCCTGATTTTTTGCCAGCCTAAATCACCAATGTTCTCTCCTGCGAAGCTTGCACAAAGTAGAATGACTGGACGTTATTATTTTTTTCTCTCATAATGCATCCTTGCAAACCATTTTCCCTAATATTTTTTGAAAATGTCCACTTTTGTGCCCTGTTCTATTATACAGCTGCCCACTTGTCCGGCGATTTTTAAGATGTGACTAAGGTTGAAATAGAGTCAAGCTTCCATTTGCATATTGGCTGCACAATTCAGCAAACCCTGATCTAAAAGCCAAGCCAATAATCTCTTTTCCTGATCTCAACTCATTTCTCCTCCAACCAACCTTCTTTGACTGTTTTGTTTATTCTGCCATTTGTTCAAACTCCCAGGATTCCACCACGCTGCTTTTAAAAATGAATCCAATTTCGCCGAAGTCATAATTAGAGACATAAGAAATTAGCCATTAAAGTTAACAGTGAAATCCCACTTGCACTTCTTGTAGATTAATCTATCACTTTGTGTTGTCCTAGGAGGAGTACAAAATGTTCTTGCATGGCAGAATTACCAAAGCACCTAATGTGTAGATTAATTTTTCAACTTCCCTGATGAATCTTAGTTAGAAAATGGATCTTAATATAATGGTACATCATTATCTGACACCGAGAACATCCGTGTCTTTTTCTATTATAAGCCAACTGTTAGGGGGAAGTGGATGAGGAATCTAAGATGAAAGACAAAATCTAATGGCATACAAGGGATAATGAAACAAAGGCGGGGGAGGATCCTAGGATTATCCCTCTCATAATTAAACACTGCTTGAAAGAATGCTAAAGAGAAGATGACTGCAAAGAATATAAACCTTTCCATCCTCCACCATTCAGAAAGAACTGAAGAAGCTTCTTGGATGATAAGCAAAATATCTTCGAGGAAAAATAAAGGAAGCTCAGTTGCCTTTTGAAAAGCACCTTTGAGTTGTAATGCACACACTTTCCCGCTGGTAAATCCAGGTGATGGATTGTAGGGGAGTGAAGATGCATGGAAGCCCCCTTTCTCAACCTCCCCATCACCAAGACTGCTTTGATCATTGTCCCTGCTTTTGAAAGTGGCTCCCAGAAGAAATCTGTGGGGGTCCTTAGTGCTCGTTGAACTTGGTTGTTTTCTTATAGATGTTTCATTACCAAACTAGGTCATATCATCAGTGCTAGAAGCGAGTGGGGTTTGCAGAGAAGAGAGAGAGAGAAGGAGGAGGAAGAGGAGGAGTTGGTGACTGCGGAGTTGGTGGACAAGGAGGAAGAAGAGGAGGAGGAGTTGGAGTTGTAGGAGGAGGAGTCCTTGCTGCTTTTTGAATTTGGTGTATTCTTGAAGACGTTTCATTACCAAACTAAATAACATCTTCAGTGCTAGAAGGGAATGGTGTTTGCTCTCTTTTATATGCTAGTGACTTACCCTATCAGTGTTAATGGAAATATTCTTGGTTCTTCCTTAATCAGGAAGTTGTTTACTATTAGCTTGAAGAAATCTGCCATCAAATTGGGACACACACACACACACACACACACACACACACACACACACAGAGATCAGCTTTGTTGTAAGTCAGAGTTGTGAGAGAACACAATACAGAGCCTGATGAGCAGATGAGATTCTGAGCTACAACTTTAAAGACGGGAACAAAGCTGAAGATGAGAGAAAACTTAAGAATATAGATAGATAGATAGATAGATAGATAGATAGATAGATAGATAGATATACACATACACACAACACACACACACACACACACACACACACACACACACACACACACTTAGTACTAGGTACCTTAAATCTACCCTTTCTCCTAAACCTTTCCAAAAGAAACCAACACTTTTGACTTTGCTCATAGGAGGTGCGTTATCATACCAGTTCTACTTCCCTAAAATTATCAGTGATGTAACATTTGCAACTGAGGACCAGAACTAGCAAAAAAGGCCAGTAGACTCCATAGGATCCATACAGGAGAAAGACACTATAAACATCGTCATCATGCCCATGACATGAATTTGCTAATTCAACATTCATAGAGTGACACAATGTATAGAGTGATACAAGTGAAAGGTGCACACAGACTGTGATGGAGGTCTGTGCTGCTTAAGGAGGAAGGACATAAATGTAAAAATAAGACAAATTGAGCCACTTATAGGCAGAAGAATATGGATCTAGAAATTCCAAAGGTGCTTTTTCAAAAGGCAACTTGATTTTCTTGGTTTTTCCTTGAAGACGTTTCGCTTCTCATTCAAGAAACTTCTTCAGTACTTCTTCGGTTCTCTTCTTCAGAATGGAAGAAGCTTCTTGGATGAGAAGCGAAACGTCTTCAAGGAAAAACCAAGAAAGTCCAGTTGCCTTTTGAAAAAGCACCTTGGAGACAACCATGACTTGGATGACTGAGAATCCCCATAGACAACTGAGTTCCCACTTCCTTCTCCCCATTCAATGCCCCTCCTTCCACCTCCTTGGTGTTCTTGGAAAAAAGGGACATCAAGAAGCACCATCCAGGGGAGGAAGAAGGAAGCATGACATCTCCCATCTCCATTGTAATATTTCCTACCCCTCACCTGCATTATTTCTGCACTGGACCCTTTTTCTTAAATTCTAATTTTTTTAAAAAAAAATCTGCTTTTATTTCACACAAAGGATTCCAAAGAGGGGTTTGCTTTGCCCAATGCTATTTGTATGTTTCTTGATGTAGGCAGTGAGGCTTTTATATGAATCAAGGTGGAAGGATTTCCAAATACCGACAGTGGAAGACTGGTACGTGAAGCTGGAAGAGGTGATGAAATCGGCAGACTTGATGAAAGAAAAGTAGTTGACAAATTACTTTTGATGACAGAGAGTTTCCATAGGAGAGGAGAGGAGAGGAGAATAGAGGAGAGAACAGAACAGAATAGAATAGAAAAATAGAGTTGGAAGGGACCCTATACCATTTCAGATAAATGGTTATCCAATCTCTTCTTAAAAACTTCCAGTTGTTGGAGCATTCACAACTTCTGGAGGCAAGTTGTTCCACTGTTTAATTGTTCTAACTGTCAGGAAATTTCTCCTTGGTTCTAAGTTGCTTCTCTCCCTGATTAGTTTCCATCCGTTGCTTCTTGTCCTGCATTCAGGTGCTTTGGAGAATAGCTTGACCCCCTCTTCTTTGTGGCAGCCCCTGAGATATTGGAATGCTGCTATCATGTCACTCCTCATCCTTCTTTTCATTAAACTAGACATACCCAATCCCAGCAACTGTTCTTCATATGTTTTAGCCTACAGTGACAGTCCCCTCATCTTGGTTGCTCTTCTCTGCATTCTTTCTAGAGTCTCTACATCTTTTTGACATTGTGTCAATCCAAAATTGGATAAGGTATTCCAAGTGTGGCCTTACCAAGGCATTATAAAGTGGTATTAACACTTCACTTGATCTTGATTCTATCCCATGAATCTAGAGAGTGCAAGTCTTTTGCCCCCTCCTTTTATAAATCACTTTGCATTTGGTTTTCTCTGATCAAGACTGATCCTTTAAAAAAAATTGGCACCCAGAGACCTTCAAGAACCTTTATATTTCAAGTGCTCTGCTCCAAAAAAGAGAAAAAACTTCCTATTGGTTTTGAACAGGTACAATGGAAACTTCATTCATTAGTAATCCTTAGAGCCTGACTTCATTTAAAGCCGGCTCTGGGTTCAGAAAGCAATTAATATTGCCCTTCGGGTATAAGAGTGCAGAGTGGTTCCCTTGGGAATGGCTACACTTGTTCGTCCTCTTTTAAAATTAGATTTACTTGGTTACAAATCGTAAGTGTTAAATGAATAAAAACTATTAAACAAGGAATACTGTTGGGTTAAGTGGCTAAGTGTTTTACGGTTTACCATGGTATTTCCATTTTTATGGTCTATTAAAGCAATTGGAAGAATATCAATTGTATGAAGAATCAGGTAATTTATATACACGTTTGATAAAATGCCATATGTTGGAATAAAAAGGAATGCTCATTTCTGAGCGTTTAAGATTGGAAATGGGGGCTCAGAGGGCATGGTGAAGAAAATCATGAAGCCTAACAAACATAAAAAATATATATTTTGGCAGATGAAACATCCAGGAGGTGTCTCAGATAGGATAGCCATGATTGTTCAATCAAAGCTACTTTCCATTTTATGTAGACTGTGTTGGAAGAAATATCCTTCTGGGTTTAGTTCCAAGAGGGGAAAAAGACATTAGAAACATGGAAGCTGCTTGGAAAGATGGTTTATTGATGAACAGGATGGATTCCTGGGCAGAAAAGGGAAGAGATGCTGAGTCCCTGCGTTTTATACCCTCTCTGGCTTTGAGCTTCCTGGGGCACAGGAAGAGTATCCTGATTGGTTGCTGTCAGAGGTCATAACTACCTTTTTAGATTGTCTGCGTGCTAAGTTTGATTGAAACTTGGTGGGTGATGCAATGAAGGACAATGAAATGGCTCTGCCTGAAGGAGTTAGACCTTTGTTATGTAGAATAGACTGGCCCAGGCCTTAATGGCCCCTTAACAAATGTGGAGGGGCTGAGTTTCTGCCTCTCTGAGTTTCTACTTCAGTTTTGGGGGAAAATATTCTGCCTTCTTAATTGTTGGAAGTTAAAACTACCCCTGTCCTAGGAAAAGGAAATATTTTAGGATATACTAAAAAGGCAGAATATTTCCCCTAAAAAGAGAAGTAAAAACTCAGAAGCAGAAACTCACCTCAGAAGCAGAAGTTCACCCCCACCTTTGTTAATAGGCGGGCTATTAAGGCCTGGGCCAGAGTATTCTACATAACAAAGCCCTCTACCCATCTCACCACATGGCCTGGGAAGATTGCATCAGCCAGCACTCGGGTGAAGCCATGTGGTCCAGACAAAGTCTACAAAGTTAGCTAAGACCCCTCCACTCCTGGGAGTCTGTGGCTGGGGAATTTTGGGACTTGAAGTCAGCTTCAAGTTGCCAAAAGTTGAAAAAAACTGCTCTATAAATTTTCTTTGGGCATTTTGTTTCTATTTTTCTTTCTTGTGCAGAACCACAGCAGGAGTCAACACTTCGTTTGCTTTTCCTTGGTTCAAAAAAATCCCGGACCAGAGTTGGTTGTTATTTGACGGTTCAACCACTCGAAGATGTAGTGTGGGGGAAAAAATGCGTATTTGGAGAGTAACTTCACATGGGTTTTATGTGAATTCATGAAGAGGGGAACAACCCACAGAAGGGAGAGATTGATCCCAAACTGCAACTTAATAAAAGAAATGAAAAGGAGACAGTCCCTGGGACTATTTGTTGACCAGCTCTCTCTTGCACCACATCAGCCATTCTCATTGTTGGGTCCTCCTTGTCAAAACAACCTGTCTCCCCTACAGCTCACCCTGGATTCATTTGCAGTAGCAGAAGGCTGTCTTGCCAGGAAGAAAGAGAGACTTTCAAAGGTCTTGAGGATCAATACGGCAGCTGTAACAGCAAGCAGCCAAAACCTGGAAGGTTCTGCTGTTTTGTAGCATATGCTTTGTTTGCAGAGGGGAAAAAAAAACAGTTCAAGGTTTAATCCTAAGGAATCTTCAGTTAAAAAGAAAGAAACAAACAAACAAACAAAAAGCAAACAAACTTTGGGTACTGGATGGTGAGGGTCTCCATCCTGTGTAAATATTGAAGAATTTGAGTGTTGTTGTTTTTTTAAAATCAGGGCAACCGGTGTTGGAAGAAATGTCCATCTGGGCTCAGTTCCAAGTGGGAAGAAAGACACTGGAAACATGGAGATTGCTTGGAAGGGTAGTTTTAATGGACCACATTGAGGTCCTGGGCAAAAAAGCACATGGATGAGGGAGGGAGGGAGATTTATAATCTCTGTTGGGCTTTGAACTTGCTTCCTGTTCTTGTGGCAAGAATTGTATCCTGATGGGTTGTCAGATTCCCATGGGGCCATGCAGGGATAACTTTGTAGGTTGTCTTGAGTCCCAAGCTTGGTTGAATCTTGCTGGGTGATGTAATCTTCCCAGGTGCCATGTGATGAGATGGGTAGAGGGCTAATCCTATCATTCCCAAGGGCCATGTCTTAATCCCATTATTCTGGAGCTGAAGGGGTGGGGGCAGGGAGCTACAGGGAGGTGCTTTGTCTTTAAAAATATGTTTCTCTTTTTCTCACCCAGGAAAATATAATATTCTGCCTTTTTAATATTTCCTAGACTATTTCACTCTTCTAGGAGAGGGGTGGGTGCTAACTTTCTACACTGGTCTACCCAAATATGGGACTGAACATACTGCTTCCACTTTTACCTTTCAGCCCCAATCCAGGAGCCTTCGCAGGCAGTCGTTTTTGCAACAAACTTTTTGTGTGTGTTAAATTTATATTTATCGACAAAGAAATAAAGGGAGACCCGTATAGTTCTATTTCAAGCTATTTAGCTCTCGTCAGCTAGCCATCCCCTTCTGGGATTCGAAACTGGGATGCTTACATATCTATACTAGTCTCCATTTATTTCTTTGTTGGTAAAATATAAATTTAACCCCAAAATAGTTTGTTGTGAAAGCTGTGAATTCTGGGAATTGAAGTCCGCACATGTTCAAGCTGCCAAAGTTGAAAAATGCTGCTCTATAAGGTTTCCTTTGCATTTTTCCCCTACTTTTCTCGAGGGTGTAGAACCACAGCAGGAGTCAGCACTTTGTTTGCTTTTCCTTGGTTCAAAAAACCAGGACCAGAGTTATTTGATGGTTCAACCACCAGGAAGTCTCAAAGACATGGAGTTGAAGTCCACACATCTGCAACTGCCCAAGTTGAAAAACACTGCTATAGACATCCTTCAGAATGAGGTGTGTGTGGGGGGGGATGTTCTTTAACCTTATGGGAATCATTCGTGTTAGGCAGGAAATCTAGAGATTTAATCCAAGGGATTTTTTAAAAAAATATGCAAAAAAAAAATAGTTTATTTTCTCTCCTGCTCAGACTGGCTTGAATCATTTCTGGTTTTACACATCCTTTCCTCCCCCCAATTTAAACTATTAAAAGTGCTATACATTAACTCCATAGTGTCAAACTTATTTTTATGTCTGCCACATTTGGCTGATTCTTTTGCACATGCTGTCCTGCATAGAATTGCCCAATTATTTTAGAGTAACTTCCCCACTTTCTTTTTCTTTTAAAAGATTTTTTGACATCAATTGTTCCTGGAACCATATAGGTGTGCAAGACTGTAATTCTTTCTTTCTTTCTTCCTTCCTTCCTTCCTTCCTTCCTTCTTTCTTTCTTCTTTCTTCCTTCCTTCTTTCTTTCTTTCTTTCTTTCTTTCATACAATCAAAAAGCTTTGCCAAAGAGCCAGCCAATCCCAGGGACTGCATCAAAAGCAGAGCCTTTAATAAAGGCCTCTTCTAATTATCGGCTGCCATTGTTTCAAACGAAGCAAATGAGATGCAAGACTCCATTAATTGTCTAATGAGGCCAGGCTGCTTTTCTATGATAGGATGGAGCTGATTAAATATTAAAACAGCAGCCTAGGGGGAAACCAAGTCAAAATATCGGCAGCCCAATGGATTGCAAGGAAAGAAAATATTGATTTTTTTTTAAAAAAAAAAACCTATACAAACAAAAGCTTTAAAAGTCTACATTTTCTTTATAGGCATGTGTATCTGTGGTCTGAAAGAAGAGATGAAAAGTTCAGGAGCTTGTTTCCTGCACCAAAGCTAATTAGGACAGGAATAAAAGGCCAGAATTCAAAACGAGACTTGAGAGAAAGAGATTGAGATGCTGACTTTTAAAAGCATGCAGATAATGAAAACCCTCCATGGTTTAAACCTGTGCCAGAAGCATTTATGAGCAAAAGTAACGGCCTTCTCATCTTAATATTTCTTTGTTATTATGTTATGCTGTTGTCCCAAAGGTGCTTTTTCAGGAAGCAACTGGACTTTCTTGTTTTTTCTTTTGAAGACGTTTTGCTTTTCATCCAAGAAGCTTGTTCAGCTCTGACTGGATGGTGGGGAATGGAAGGATTTATATTCCTGGCAGACAGCTGGTCATTTGCATCCTTTTAGAGGGTTGTTGAGGCCACTTGGAGTGTTGTCAGTGTCACCTGAGTGGTGCTCCTGGTTCCTGTAGTCTGCCATTTTTTCCCCTCTGGAAATCCATTCCTTATTCCCACACCATTTGAAGGGTGTTCATTCCAAATTGTATAGCTAAATGTCTGTAAAGATTCTGTCATGATTGTCCCAAAGGTGTTTTTTTTTTCAAGAGACAACTGGACTTTCTGGTTTTTCTTTTGAAGGCATTTTGCTTCTCATCCAAGAAGCTTCTTCAGCTCTGACAGGAAAGTGGGGAATGGAAGGATTTATATTCCTGGCAGACAGCTGGTCATTTGCATCCTTTTAGAGGGACGTTGAGGCCACTTGGAGGTTTATCTGTATCCTCAAGATCACCTGAGTGGTGCTCCTGATTCCTGTAGTACTGCCATTTTTTCCTCTGAAAATCCATTCCTGTTTCCACAACATTCCAAGGGTGTTCATCCCAAATTGCACAGCTAAAAGTCTGTACAGAACTTCTCAGTCATCCAGGTCATGGTTGTCCCAAAGATGCTTTTTCAGGAGGCAATTAGACTTTCTTGTTTTTTTCCTTGAAGACGTTTCGCTTCTCATCCAAGAAGCTTCTTCAGCTCTGACTGGCTGGTGGGGAAGGGAAGGATTTATATCCCTTGCGGACAGCTGGTCATTTGCATCCTTTTAGAGGGTTGTTGAGGCCACTTGGAGTGTTGTCAGTGTCACCTGAGTGGTGCTCCTGGTTCCTGTAGTCTGCCATTTTTTTTCCTCTGGAAATCCATTCCTTATTCCCACACCATTTGAAGGGTGTTCATTCCAAATTGTATAGCTAAATGTCTGTAAAGATTCTGTCATGATTGTCCCAAAGGTTGTTGTTGTTTTTTCAAGAGACAACTGGACTTTCTGGTTTTTCTTTCGAAGACATTTTGCTTCTTCTCCAAGAAGCTTCTTCAGCTCTGACAGGAAAGTGGGGAATGGAAGGATTTATAATCCTTGCCAACAAACCCTTCAGGACAAGATTCAGCATTGCATTTCAAAGACAAAGGTTACTCTTTAAAAGACATCAACGACCACATTTTGGACAGGGAGGACTGCTGGTTTGAAAGAGAGGTCAATGAGGCCAATTGAGAGGTCAAAATTGAACAGCTCTTTCTCAACAGAAGGGGAGGGATATGGCATCATCTACCTCCAACCCACAACACAGTCCTTTCAACAGTTCCAGGAAGGCTCCACATCCATTTCCACCACTCAGATGACCCTGAGCACACAGAGAAACTTCCAAGTGGCCTCAACAACTCTCTAAAATGATGCAAATGACCAGCTGCTTACAAGGAGTATAAATCCTTCCATTTCCCACCATCTAGTCAGAGCTGAAGAAGCTTCTTGGATGAGAAACAAAACATCTTCAAAGAAAGACGAAGTCGAGTTGTCTCTTGAAAAAGCACCTTTCAGAACATGGGACAGCCATGATCTGAGAATCTCCATAAACACTCCCGATAGTAAGAGCAGAGGGCTGGACTAGAAGCCCCCCAAGGTACCTTCCTGATTCCGATTCCAATTCTAATTGCCAGGAGTCAAGACCACTTGAAGGTGCCAAAATGGGAAAATAAAAATAAAAAGCATCACTTGATGGATGTTTACCTTTCTGTGAATTTCAAGTATGCCAAAAATATTTCCCTTAAAACCTTGGCATTGAGCTTTCTGCATACCAGGACTGCAATGGAAGATTTTCCTCTTTTCTTAAACTTATTCCTTCATGTCCATCAAAAGCAGGCAAACAAACACAAATGACAAGAGAAAAGAAAATCTGATCTGTAAGTATCTAGATCTCTTTTCTGAAAGGCTAGGGGTGGTCTCATTCTTTACAGATAATCAGAGTTGGAAGGGACCTTGTAGGTCATCTAGTCCAACTCCCTGCCTAAGTAGGAGACCCTACACCATTTCTGACAAATGGCAGCCCAATCTCTTATTGAAAGCCTCCAGGGATGAACCTCCCACAACTTCTAAAGGCAGCTTCTGTTCCATTGCTTGATTGTTCTCAATGTCAGAAAATTCCTCCTTATATCCAGGTTGAATCTCTCCTTGATCAGTTTCCACCCATTATTCCTTGTCTGACCTTCGAGTGCTTTGGAAAATAGCTTAATTTGGATGGCAATCTTGTTATAGAGCATCAACATCAACAAGGAGCAAAATTATATATCTGACAGAACAAGGGACTTCAGATTTTCCATCACCTTTAAGATAATTGACCTAACATCCTTGGCATGCTGTGACTTGGGCCGTTCTCTGCTTATGCCTGACATAACAGTTGTCTCAAGTTAAACATACAACTTTTAGTTAAAAATACAGGTAGTCCTTGACTTACGGCCACAATTGAGCTTGAAATTTATGTTGCTAAGTGAAGCATGATTTGTTGCTAAGTGAAGTTGTCCCAATTTTATAACTTTTCTTGCCACCATTGTTAAGCGACCTTCCAACCAGCAAAGTCAACAGGGAAATCTGATTCGCTTGAACAACCCTGTTATCAACTTAACATCTGCAGTGATTCACTTAACAGTCGTGGCAAGGAAAAGTCTTAAAATGGGTCAGAATTCACTTACACATTTCTCACTTAACAACATGAATTTGGAGCTCAGTTGCAGTCATAAGTTGAGGACCACCTGTATAACTATTCATATTTAACTAGGGTTAAATATGAAGGAAACATTTATTTGAAGTGACATATTCTGGATATATTTATTTTGGGCTGGCTTGAACTCTGCCACTGCTGTCATGAAAGCCCCAGAAAATATCCTGGAACATTATCCAGCTTTGAAACAGGCATTTTAAAAAAAATTCCAGTGCTTATAAATAAGCACAGGGAGAAGAGAATTGTGTCTTCTTCATATTTTTGATCAGAATTTACCAAATTTGCTATCCGCTCACCAGTGGATGACAACTTCGAAAGCTGCCACACAGCTTGGCTCTAGGGACAGGATCAGTGGTGGCGTCAACTAAAAATACTTCTTTGGTCTTTTTAGTTGCCAGCAGAAAGGGAGTGGGGGAAAGCAGTACATTCCTTAAATGCTTCAGATAATCTCTTTGGCAGCTGAAGCTGTTGGCGTGCAAGATTATTACTGGAGAGCGTGATTGATGACTCTTGGCTATGGATGTGTCTCATTGTAGATACATCCAGGGGGTGGGGGGAAGACCAGGGTCAAGGGTGAAATGAACAGTGTGTCAGAGTCAGCTGCAACCAAGACATGCTGACATGTCAACTCCTAATAAATCAATCTTTTTTTTTTTACTCTGAAAGATGCTGCTAGAGATTTATGATTTGAATGGGGGTGCATGTCGGAGCCTTGACAGGTGGTATGCTACCGGTTTGGACTGGTTCACCTGAACTGGTAGTAAAAAAGCCTCCTAGGATCAGCTGAGAGGAGGAAGAAGAGAAAAGCGCAGGATCCACCTGCCCACCTTTCCCTGCGCTTTTCTCTTCTTTCTCCACTCAGCTGATTGGCGTCAGCTGGTGTGAGGAAAGCTGCGCGCCGGCATTAGGCAAAGCACACACACCAAGCCACGCCCACCGAACCGTTGGTAAAACAATTTGAACCCCACCACTGGACAGGATGCATTGTTGGAGGAAACCTCTCGATAGCACCTTTCAAATTTTTTTATTAAAATATTTTCCCCCGAAAGCTGTTTAAGAAACAAACAAATGAAATACCTTTCTCCTGTCCCGCCTAGTCTCTATTTTATTTGGTCAATAATGCCCCTTCATTGGTATAATCTCTTTAAAATCCATCTGGTTCTTTTTAAGTAAAAACTTCTTAAATTCAAATGTAAGGGCTATTTTTATCACAGAATAATATGTAAAGCAATTGAAAACATTGTAATGGGTTTTTCTGCCTGTGGCCCTTTTTCCTCCCCTCCGTTGCATTTCCATAATAAAATCTACTTACAGACTTTGGGATTGCTACCAATGGATTTTCACACCGATAGGCACAGGACATTGGTCTTGTAGACTAGCTGTGTAATAAAACAGCAATTCCACATTCTATCTGGCACTAACTAACATTTCTTGGATTCTTTGGGATCTTGGTATCTCAGTTTCTCTGGGTTATGTACGCCTGTGTGAGTGTGTCTGTGCATGAATAAGATTTGCATTTAGATAACGCAAACAACCCTTTTACAGACTTAAAGAACTTATTAGATCAGGGAGAAAAAATAATTTACTTCGTTTCCCAGATAAGCCTTAGTGAGCAAGGAGGAATGAGCTTTTTCACAAAGATGTTACTAGAGGCATGCAAATACTCAACTCAGAGATTTAGTTGGAAGGCGATTTAATCAACTGTCCAAATTAAATTCAGTTCCTGGATTGAACTGGTACATTTATTCAAATCTTTGCTTCAAATCAGATGCTGTCGAATGAATCCGGACATTATTTTTCCCTCTCCCTCAAAATTTGGACTCCAAACTGACTTGAGTTGATGGGATGAGTCAGAGGTTCAGTTGAATCAAATTGATCTGGGGAATTGGATCAAAAATCACAAATATCTCTGAATCTCTCTCTCTCTCTCTCTCTGTATATATATATATATATATATATATATATATATATATATATATATATATATATATATATATATGTATGTATGTATGTATGTATGTATGTATGTATGTATGTATGTATGTATGAGACATTGAGGCTTGCTTGTTGGGTATTTTCCCACGTCATTGTAGTTGTTCTTTTAAAGTTGTATAGCAGCGTTTCAGCAGAATCTCATCTGCCATCATCAGGCTTCTGTATCAGAATGGTTTATGAGTTCATGAGGCGGGTTTCAAATGGCTGGTAAGCGGAGGTGTCATCTCTTTTATTCATGCTGTGTGGCGAATAAGTGCACGCGTTGAGTGCAGAAGAATAAGTGCACGCGTTGAAGAACATAAGAACTCAATCAAAAAGAAGAACCAACCTCTTCCTGGTCCAACACCTCAAAGCCACAGGACATGAGATTGACTACAAAAATACCAGAACTATCACCAAAACTGAACACCACAGCAGCAGAATAATCAGAGAAGCCATAGAGATAGAAAAACGCCCACACAGCATGAATAAAGAGATGACACCTCGGGCTTACCAGCATTTGAAACCCGCCCTCAAGAACAGACGCAGTACCCAACATGATAAATGACACCAGACCCACACCCATGAGGGCCACACAAGATGCCACCACCACACTTCCATGTAAAAATCAGACTCACACCCACACAGAAGATGAGACAACACGACCACAGACCAGAAGCCGCACTGCAGCTGCATCACTACCCACTTCAAACTCCTCTGAACCATACATGAAGCGAACTGACCCCACCATGAAGATGTGGCACCACGAACTCGAAGCCAAACGAACACAGACCCAGACCCCAAACTCAAAGCCATATTAAAAACCCAAAATGCTACATCACAGCCACCCGCTCAGGACATCACATCAGAAAACTCAAGAAATTACACCTCAAGAACTCAAGAAGTCACAACACAGCAAATGACCCAGGATATCACAGCACAAGACCAAGGATACCACAGCAATAAATCTCACAAGGTCATCACACAACCCATTACCCAAGCTGTTACTACACAGGAGGCTAATGGAAAAGAGATCAAACACAAACGACCCAGGAGATTAGCAACGCAAGACCCAGGATACCACAACAAAGAACTCACAAGCCCATCACACAACCCATTACCCAAGCCGTTAAAACACAAGAGGCTAACGACCCAGGAGATGACAGCACAAGATCCAGGATATCTCTACAACAAAAGGCCATTACACAGCCCATTATACCAACATCAACTCCATCAACCAATCAGAGGCTGCAGCACAGCCAACCAGCCCAGCACACCATCCCCACCCACTTGTATATATAGAGATGGCGCTCCGGTCACACACTGCTTGCACTGGAAAGCACCAGCCTGAAGATGGCGAGTGGGACCTCCAACGTTGCCTAGATACTTTGAACGCGGGAGAAAACCCGAATAACCAAAGATCCATATATATATATATATATATATATATATATATATATATATATATATATATATATATATATATATATATATATATATATATATATATATATATTCTTAAGTTTTCGCGGGTACTTACATGTATGGCATTCGGCTTTGTTGGGTATTTTGAACGTCATTGTAGTTGTTCTTTTAAAGTTGTAGCAACGTTTCAGCAGAATCTCATCTGCCATCATCAGGCTTCTGTATTCCCACAATGTATTCCCACAATGTATTCCCACAATGACGTGGGAAAATACCCGAACCAAGCCTTTGTTCAGGTATTTTCCCACGTCATTATAGTTGTGCTTTTAAAGTTGTAGCAACATTTCGGCAGAATCTCATCTGCCATCATCAGGCTTCTGTATAGTGTTCGTCATCAGACGAAAGCTGAATACCACACACACACACAAATATACATATACACATACACACACATATATATATGTGTGTGTGTGTGTGTCTGTGTGTCTGTGTGTGTGTGTGTGTGTGTGTGTGTGTGATCTATCTATCTGTATCTATATCTATCTATATCTATCTATCTATCTATCTATCTATCTATCTATCTATCTATCTATCTATCTATCTATCTATCTATCTTTGCAATTCTGCAAAGGATGAATTTAATCTTAGCATCTTGGTTTTGGATTTAGCCTGCTGGGTGAACCTAGACATATGTGGCTTGTTCAACAAAGCAAATTTAGGAAAAGTGGGATTAAGCCGAATGTGTGAATGCAGACAAGGAAGAGTTAAGCTGACTGCAGTTTTCGGATTCCTCTGGTTTTCTTTTTGATTGGCTGGAGGCAAGTAATTAGATTCAAATTAAAATAGATTTTTGCTTTATACACACACACACACACACACACAGACACACATACACACATATAAATATTCCTTTGCATAATGCTGTGAAAGCTACTGTATCACACATCGCTGTTATGGAGATGATGAGAGAAGGGAGATAAGGATGAGGAGAATTTTTGAAGCCTCTTTGTTTGATCTGCCTCTATTTTCTTTTCATTTATCAAAAGAGACAATAAAATCTAGAGATTCTGGCGTTTAACTTTTCTACAGCTTCAGCAGCAGCCTGAAACACAGGGGCTGTGTTCATCCACCATGGTTATTTGAATTAACCCATTTTGTAGGCTCATTCAATACGGTGAACCATAAAATAATGGAACAGGCTGGCTTTGTACAATATACTAAAGCAGGGCAGAAAAACACCCCAGAAGACGCAAGGGTAAAGCTAAGCAAATGCCATATATTATGCAAATACAACCAATAATCTTTAACTGACTTAATTTGGCATATGGAATGGCTCCAGCCGTTGCATTGATGTTAAGCTCCATTCATGGTGGTGGAGCTTGCTTCCAAATGAACGGGTTTAAGATGATGCCATTAACTCGACCCATTTCTATATAAAGCAAGGCAGTGTTGGTTTAAAAAGAAGGGGGAGAGTCAGATGGAGACCCCCAACTCTCGTTCAGTCTCCAGATTCCTCTTTATTGCTCCCCTCCAAGCTCATCTTTTCTTCAATGATTGAGAACTGGCAGAGTAATCCTTCCAAAGGAGAAAATTCAAGATTCAAGGAGGAGGAAGGAAGGAGGAGGAGGAGGAGGAGGAGGAGGAGGAGGAGGAGGAGGAGGAGGAGGAGGAGGAGGAGGAGGGAGGAGGAGGAGGAGGAGGAGGAGGAGGAGAAAGAAGGTAGAAGGAAGTAGAAGGTAGAAGGTAGAAAGTAGAAGGTGGAGGTGGAAGAGAAAGAGGAAGAGGAGGAGAGAGAGAAAGAAGGGAGGAGGCAGAAGAAGAAGAAGAAGAAGAAGAAGAGAAGAAGAAGAGAAGAAGAAGAGAAGAAGAAGAAGAAGAAGAAGAAGAAGAAGAAGAAGAAGAAGAAGAAGAAGAAGAAGAAGAAGAAGAAGAAGAAGAAGAAGAAGAAGAAGAAGAAGAAGAAGAAGAAGAAGAAGAAGAACCCCAGCCCAATCATATGCATTGTAGACTGTTTCTCAATAATAAACATGATCCCTGGTATTTATGACCACATCATAAATAATTGTTTAATGTGAAGGTTGTCATACTTGGCAGTTCCTCAATCCCTTAAAATGATAAATTAATTTTAAAAAGAGAAGTAATGATTCAGCAAGGGGAACATCAAAACTATTCAAATGGTGGCCCTGACAGTGTGATGGAAGCCCTGTCTAAACACACCCAATGCTGATGACCATGCGAAGGGATGGGATTCTACCAGTTCGCACCACTTCTATAGAACCCGGTTGATAACCTTCCCGTTAGATCGGAGAACTGGTAAAAAACCGCCCCCTGGCTGGCCCCAACCCTCTCTGCCTTCTTCTCCTCTCGCTTCTCCGCTACCTGCCTGTCAGTCCTTATCATGCATGCGCAACATTGCACGCATGTGCAACACTGCTGCCTGCCCTTGTGCACCTGCCAGGCCAGCCATTGCTGCCTGCCTTCTGCTGTGGTCCTGCCTTTACTGATCTCTCTGGGTGAGTGAGGCTCTGCAAGCCCCGGTCGCCTTCCACCCCCACTTTCTTTTGCTACCGCCATGGTCACCTTCCCCCCACTTGCCTTTGCTGTCACCTTCCCCTCCCACTTGCCTTTTGCTGCCACCGGCAAAAGGCGACTGGGGTGTGCAGAGCCTCACTCACCCAGGGAGATCAGCAAAGGCAGGACCACAGCAGAAGGCCAGCAGCAATGGCTGGCCTGGCAGGTGCGCAAGAGCAGGCAACAGTGTTGCACATGCATGCAACGTCGTGCATGCATGATAAGGACTGATGGGCAGGCAGCGGAGAAGGGAGAGGAGAAGCAGGCGGCCAGCCAGGGGGGCGTTTTACCGGTTCTCCGAACTAATGGGAACGTTAACAACCGGCTCTATAGAAGTGGTGCGAACTGGTAGAATCCCACCCCTGAGTCTTTTGCTTGAGCAGGGGCTGGACTAGAAGACCTCTGAGGTCCCTTCCAACTCTGTTAGTCAGTATTTTAAAAAGTGACATCTAGTTTGCTTGGAACCTGTTGGTGGTTTTTGACCCTCCATTAGAAGATCCTTGATGCAATGACTCATTTACAACTTCCGTGGATTTGTGGAATAACCAGCCCTCCCTCACTAAATTAGCAGAAAATGAGCTTCCCGTGTTATGCCAAATGAGGGCAAAGACTCCAAGATGTTTATGGCTTTTCTTTCTTTAATCTAATATTCTCAGGGGGAAAAAAATAGTTACATTTATGACATCTCTTGTATTTAGGTCTCTTGCCTTATGTGTTGCAAGAGACAATGCAAAATTATGCAATGCATAATTAAAATCCCCGTTCTCCTTGCTAAATGCACTGAGGTTAAAGCATTGGGCGAGAAATCGTTTCTCTGGGAATACCTATAGGAAGTTAGCACCCCCTCCTAGAAAAATGAAGTATTCTAGGAAATATTAAAAGGGCAGAATATTTCCCCTAAAGGAGAGGAAGAAACTCCCCCCCCCCCCTCCACCTTTGTTAATGGGCCATTAAGGCCTGGACCAGTCTATTCTACATAACAGGCAGAGCCATTTAATTGCCCTTCATTGCATCACTGAGCAAGATTCAACCAAACCTAGCACACAGACAACCTACAAGCTAGCTGTGATCTCTGACAACAACCAATCAGGATAGTCTTCCTATACCCCAGGAAGCTCAAAGCCAGAGAGGGCATAAAACCCAGGCACTTTCAGCATCTCTTCCCTTTTTCTCTTTGCCCAAGAGCTCCAAGGCATGAGATCCTGTTCATCAATAAACCTTCTTTCCAAGCAACTTTCATGAATTCCAGTGTCTTTTTCCCCAGTGGAAACTGAACCCAGAAGGATATTTCTTCCAACATAACATTGTCAAAGAAAGTTGAAAAACTTCCTCAGCCCCAAGAGTGTTATGGCAATGGCCCCCAATCTTTTGGGGGCACCAGGGACCAGTTCCATGGAGAGAGGATTTTCTGTGGACTGAGGGGGTATGGTTATCAACTCTGAAGTGAACCTGGCTGGGGCCAATTTGGAGGCTTCATGGTTGCCACAATGCGAAAAAGGAATAGGGAAGGGGAACATAGTTAGAGAGGGATTTTGTAGCCAAAACAAAATAGTTTTCTGTGGGAACCAAGGACATTCTAACCAAGAAAAGTAACCAGGCAACCAACCAGTGCCTTGATTGGACAATGTGACTAATCAGGTGAAAACCGCGGGCACTTTCAGAGTTGGTTTTCACCAGTTTGTGCTGATATCTCCAATAAAATTATTATTTGAAGAATCTGCTCTGCTTTCTATGGAGTTATGACTTGGAACCCTGATAGTGGTTTTGTGTACTGCCAGCATCCATGGATGGGGCTTCACTGGTTTGAATGGACTGTTTTCTGGCATGCCACAGACTGGTGCCAGTCCCCAGATTGAAGGTGTTACGGTGTCCAAACCATGTATTGACCCCATCCTGTAGGTCAGCGTCTCTGCCCCAAAGAAATGAATGTGCTAAGAAAGGGCAGGAGGGGAGCATATTAAATTGAGGAAATGCAGACCATGCCAGCTATTGGAGGTGATTTCCATGTGTTTCAACATCAAGAGGTCTGTTTAATTTATATTTTATGTGGTCAAAAGAATCCTGGCACAGCAGGAATCTTATCTAAGCAGCTGAATTTTCTGGTTCCATCTCTCGCACACACATAAAAAAAAGACATTGCAGATTTTTCCGGTTTCATATAGCCAGCCTTGACATGATTGTAATGCATAACCAGTGGTGCAATTCAACCAGTGTAACAACCGGTTTGATGATCGTGTGCTTTGCGCACATGGAGACCATTTTTAAAATATCCATTTTTAGCTATAATACTTACCTCCTACTGCAGCCCCGGGAGGGTAGAACAGCTGAGGTGTGGCAAAATTCTGCGTGAATCAGCTGTGCTCCAAAACAAGGAAATAAAGCACAGGAAAATGGCAGGGGTGGGCGGGCGGCAGTGCTGTGTTTCAAAATTTTTTACCACCGTTTCGGTAGGTGTGGCTTGGTGGGCACACTTAGCATGGGTGCACACACTTTGTGTGTGCGTGCATGCCAAACGCTCACTTTGCAGAGGCGCAGAGGCTTTCCAACTCACCTCCCGCAATCCTGCGCTCTCCCTGTCACTTCAGCAGCTGCCGCTCAGCAATGTGCTGTGCCCCACAAAGCAGCCGCGCTTTAAAAGCAGGACATAAAGGTTAATATGGGAACCCAGGCCAACGGTAGTCTCAATGGCAGAGCTTCGGGGAGAACTGGTTTGGTCTCTACTGCTCATTGGCACTACCAGCTCGGCAGAACTGGGTCAAACCAGTAGAATACCACCACTGGTGGGCAGGGACAAATGATCACTGGAACTACCAGTTCACCCGAACCGGTCCAAACTGGTAGAATCCCACCCCTGTGCATAACTCTTCTGCAGCTGGCAGCCAACGTTTCAACTTTTTTTTGCTGTTGTTTTCAGCTGCTGGGGCTGTGGGGATGGGTGTGAAGTATTGAAGTGATGCAATGTGGAGAGTATGGAATAAATTGGCAAAAGGGATCCCAATCTTATTGCAGCGTTAGGATGGTAAAAACGGAATTGTCAGAATTAGAATTATTTGACCTTGCAACATTTTTTTTAAAAAAACAGCTGTTTGAAACAGCACAGCTGGCAATACATAAGCTTTGTGTTAAAGCTTGATATGACTGCGAATTACCAGGATTTGCTGAGAGAGAGAAATAATAACAATAATAACGTTCTTTAACCTTGATAAATGTCATGTGTGAAGAATCAGGACCGCACATTAACTAAACTGATTCATTGCTTATGTCTACTCACAAGAATCTAGTCAATTAATGATCAGTACTAAATTTGTGCTAGATAAGAGTTAATGAGACTCAAGAGAGGCTGCACTTGGATCATTTGTGGGAACCTCACAATTTCAGGCTAAATTAGAATAGAATAGAGCTGGAAGGGACCTTAAAGGTCTTCTAGTCCAGCCCCCTGCTCGAACAGGAGAACCTATTTCACATAAGTGACTGTCCAGTCTCTTCTTAAAAGCCTCCAATGATGGAGCTCCCATGATTTCTGGAGGCAAGCTGTAGCTGTTCCACTGGTTAATTGTCCTCACTGTTATAAAGTTTCTCCTTAATTCTAGGTTGCTTCTCTCTTTGGTTAGTTTCCAATTATTGTTTCTTGTCTTGCCTTCTGGTGCTTTGGAGAATAGCTTGACTCCAGGGGTTGGATTCTACAAGTTCACACCTATTCTCTAGAACCGGTTGTTAACATTCTAAACAGTTCAGAGAACCGGTTGTTAGAAGAAATTACTGGGCTAATCCTGTAAGGAAGGCAGGAAGGAAACATTCTGGTGTTGCTTACAGAAACTGCCTCTCAGTTAACCCTTATTACATTCTTGGCAGGATGAGACTTCCTGTCTCTGGAACTTCTCTGGAGTTTTTTCCCCCTCCTTTGCTGGTACTTTGCTTGTGTGGAGCGACCATTCAAAGTTACAGTGGCACTGAAAAAAGTGACTTATGACCATTTTTCACACTTACGACTGTTGCAACATCCCCACAGTCATAAGAGGCCAGGTGAGGAGATGCGTGCCTCGATGTGAGTGATGCTGAGTTGGCCACGCCCAGCCAGTCACATGACTACCAAGCCATGCCCACCAACTAAGCCACACCCACAGAACTGGTTGTTAAAAAAATTGAATCCCACCCCTGCTTGACTCCCTCTTCTTTAAGAGAATTTTCTTAACAGTGGGAAGAATTAGCCAGTGGAACAGCTACAGTGACTGTTTCCAGAAGCTGTGGGTTCTCCATCACCGGAAGTTTTTAAGAAGAGACTGAATAGCCGCTTGTCTGAAATGTAATAGGATCTCCTGCTTGAGCAAGGGGCTGGACCCAGAAGACCTCCAAGGTCCCTTCCAACTTTGTTATTCTGTTAATTCTCTCAGAACTATTCTGTTGAAGATAATGGAGAACGAAGCCCTCCCTCCCTCTTAAATATTTAATTCCTAAAGGAAATTGGAGATGCAAATTTAATCATTGCATTTCCTGTATGAATCTGGGGGAAAAAAAGGTTTTTAAGCAGTCATTGGATAATGATCATCATTTTCAGTTTTATTTCTTTGAAAAAAACCCAGATGTTTGGAAATTCAGGGGATTGCCCAGAATGAAAAATGGTGCAAATAAATAAATACTGTCACGAGGAGAGTGTGTATGTGTGTACATGTGCGATAAAGTTATTAACAACAGAAGAGCTGTTAACAACCACTAGCAGAAGTGAGAATTAACATTTGCTGACATTTTCCTTTATTATGTTTTTATGTTAACTAGAAGCAATTAAATTAAGTTTAAGGCAGTTTTCCCCCTTTCTATAAATGGCTTTTATTTAGTCCTCTAGAAATAGTAACTTGCCTTTCTTATAAAATTGCATATTACCTCTGTTGCTACAATGCGCTTTAAAAAAGCTCAGCTTTTTTGCCACTAAAGTAGAATATTTACAAATATGAACATACACAACGTACACAAGCACACTTCACAGTTTGCCTGTAGGTTTTAAGATCTAAGCTAAGCATTTGCATCTTTCTGCAAATATGTTTCACAGGGCCAGATTGTATCTTCTCTTTTCTTTATTTTTAACCCCTCCCCTGGAAAATATATATAAAATAAAAATGTATGTTTCTGAACAATGAACTATGGATTGGGTTTTTCCTTTTCTCCTAGGGAAAGCTGTAGAAAATTTCATACCTAAGTTGGTGGGAACCAATGATGTCTCTGATCCCAGAGAATGTAGGGAAGGGAATAATAAGGCTGGAAAGGACTTCAGAGTCTCATATTTAATTGGTTATCCACAGGGATGGGATCCAACCGGTATAACTACCAGTTCTGTTGCTCTGCGTTGCGCAGGTGCAATTTATGACCTGCTGAGCTGTCCGGACAACTGAGCAGCGCTGCGTGTGGGTGCACAGCGGTTGGAAAAGCCCTTTTTTCCTGCTTTTTCAACCACAGCTGTGCTGCACAAAGCAGCTGAGGTTGGAAAAGCAGGAAATAAAGGTCAGGTAAGTGCCCAGGCGGGAGGGTGGGCCAAAACAGCAGCAGACATAGAACTGGTTCTATGTCTGCTGGTCTTCAGAGCAACCAGTTCTACAGAGGTGGACAGAACTGGTAGAATCCCACCCTTGGTTATCCACTAAGACTCCAAGATCCCTCTCACAGTTACTTCTGTTAAGCCTGGTTTCTCCCGGTCTATATATGTCCTTTTGGTTTGTCTTGCCTAAGTGTAGGACTTTTCTCTACATTGAATTTCACTTTGTTAGACAGGGCCCAGGGTTCAAGTCTGTCAAGAGCCGTCTGGATCTTGAGCCTATCATCAAGGGTGACAAACTTGCATCGTCACGGCGTCGTTACATGATATATTGCAACTTTTCCCCCTTTGCTAAATGGGCGTGGCCAGCACATGATGCATCTGGCCTGCGAGCTGCGAGTTTGACATCCCTGATCTAGGGTGTTGGCCAATGGTGGGATTCAAAAATGTTTACTACCAGTTCTGTGGGAGTGGCTTGGTGGGTGTGTCAGGGGAAGGATACTGCAAAATCCCCATTCCCTCCCCACCCCACTAACCTGCTTTCCAGCTCCATTCTCCTGTGCAGGGCAACCAAAGAAGACCCAGCCGATCAGCTGGGACTCAATGGGAGGCAGAGAATAGATGAGGGCAGGACCAGTCAGAGGTGGCATTTGCCAGTTCTCCGAACTACTCAAAATTTCTGCTACTGGTTCTCTAGAACTGGTCAGAACCTGCTGAATACCATCTCTGCTGTTGGCTATTCCTGTCAGTTTAGTATCATGTGAAAATTTGGTAAGTTCCCCTTCTATTCCCTCATCTAAGTCATTTATGAAGATATTGAAAAGTCCTGGGCCTAAGATGGAACCTTGTGGTACCCCATTGCTTATTTCTCTCCATGTAGATGTTAAGGGCTATTTATTGAGTACAATTTGTCAACCAGATCCATCTGATGGTGATGTTATCTATCTCATTTATTCTAGCTTTTCAAGAAGTAGGTTGTGGTCTACTTTGTCAAATGCCTTACCGAAATCTAAGTATACTATGTCCATAGCATTTCTCTGGTCTACTAATTTAGTCACTTTGTCAAAAATGAAATAAGATTGGTTTGGCATGATCTCTTTTTAACAAACCCATGCTGACTTCTAGTTATTACTTTACTCATCTCTAGTTGATCACAGATCTGTTTATTGGTTACCTTTTCCAGTATCTTCCTGGGCATGGATGTTAGGCTGATCGGTCTGTACTTTACTGGATCTGTTGGGAACCACATCAGCTCTTTTCCAGCCCTCTGGTAGTTCTCCGGTGCTGCAGGATTTTTTAAAAATGTGGTACAGTGGTTCTGAGACGACATCTTCCAACTCCTTTAGAACTCTGGGATGTAATCCATCAGGTCCCAGTGAGTTGTATTCATCAAGATCAGAAGATATTCCCTTACCATTTTTTTTTTTTTTTTTGCTTATTTAACTTTTATTTCTAGTCTGTTTTTTACAGTTATGTTTTTGGTAGATTGGGCTATAGTGCTTAAATCTGGCCCATGGGGCCACCCTGGAAACAGCAAAGGATCGACCTGCGGTACCTCTGCTAGTGGAAATGAGGTGCGGGGGAACCATGTGAGGCAGCCACTGTGCCCTGTTTGGGCTAGCAAACTGCTACAGGAGGCAGTCCAGGCTGAAAACGGGCCCCTGTTTTGGCTGGCAAAGTGCTGCAGGAGGCATCTCCTCCACCTGGCCAGCCCGTGGAGAACTACAGTGCTGATCCAGCCCTCAAAAAAAAATAAAAAAAAATCCAGTTTGACACCTCTGAACTAGACAAATCTACCCAGCCTGTAGCTTCCATGCAATTTTGTATCTTGCTCTGAATAAATCTGCATACTCTTGTTTCATATCACATGAACAATTCCTTGGGAATTTCAACGGAAACCAAATGCGAGGGAATGAATGGACAGATGGATAGAAGTAGATATTTAAAAGTGTTGCAGCTCCAGCCCAAAATAGATCATTGTGGATGAAACTTTACTTCTTGCCCCCTCCCCAAACCTTTCTCTTGTATACCAGCTTCTACTATAAACTTCCAGTTTATCATATAACATTCCAATTTATGGTATAGCCAGCTTCTACACAGACAATAAACTCTTCATCAATGCCAGTGGGAAGACATGAAAGGTTATAAATAATAGAAAAGCGATGGTCCCTATCTGTCTTCCTTTGCCCAGTACACAGAATATATTGGACTTTAAACATGTCAAAAAAAAAAAAAAAGCTAAGCTTGTTTTACATACAATGAGGGTTTGTTTCAGGGTTTTTGTTGTTGTTTTGAAAGAAAAACAAATGCATATTTTGTGCATATTTTCTCCCTGCAAGATTTTATTGGAAATAAAAACATATAAGGGCTAGGTTGTATGAGAAAAAATAATAATAAAACCTGCTGTGCTTTGAAGGATGTGCAATTGCTCTTTGCTGATTATTTATTATATCATTAATTTATGGCAGAGAGATGGAGAGCGAGGAAGAAACAGAGCGAGGGGAAAAGTCTTTAATCTTTCAACCAAAATAATCCAAGTGGAAAGTTTTTACGTCAGAAGACTGGGTAAGGATCCATTCAATTAGCATTCTTCCACAAATGAAAGTCTGTTTTTTAAAAGTCCTAAAATTATCGAGGTTTCAGTTTGGAAAACCTTAAGACGTATGATGGGAATGGGATACTTTAGGGTGAAGCTTTTTAATTTTACTCAGGATGCAGTTATGAAAATGCCCTTGCTTCCTTGAAAACACCAATGATCAAACCATACATTTTCTGATTCTATTTATTTTTATTTATTTATTTTGTCAATTACTTATAAGATCATAGGTATAAGAATAAACATGAGTAAGAATACAGGAAATAGGTATGAATAAATGGGGGCAATAGGACAGGGACGGTAGGCACGATTGTGCACTTATGCACGCCTCTTAGGAATGGGGTGAGGTCAATAGTAGATAGTTTAAGGGTAAAGGAGTGGGGGGTTAGCGGATGTAACAACAGAGTCAGGTAGTGCATTCCAGGCATTGACCACTCTGTTGCTGAAGTCGTACTTTCTGCAATCAAGTTTGGAACGGTTTACATTGAGTTTCTATCTGTTGTGTGCTCTTGTATTGTTGTGGTTGAAGCTGAAGTAGTCATTGACTAGTAGGACGTTGTAGCAGATCATTTTGTGTACTACGCTTAAGTCCAACCATAGATGACATAGTTCAAGGTTGTTCAAGCCCAAAATTTCAAGCCTGGTGATATAGGGTATTCTGTTGCAAGCAGAGGGGTGTAGTACTCTTCTCGTGAAATAGTTCTGGACTCACTCAGATTTGGATTCTGTAACAGTTTAACAAAAACTGTTATCCCATTTCCATCCTGGCTTAAGCTAAACTAAGACAAAGATTGTGATAGGGTCTGTTGCCTAGTATCTTGGATATGTCTCTTTCCAATCTGCCTTTTGTTTGTCTCACTGACTTAAATCTCCAAAGCACCTGAGGGCAGGACAAGAGGTAAAAGATGGAAGATCATTACAGAGAGATCCAACCGAGAAATTTCCTAACTGTGAGAACAGTTAACCAGTGGAATAGCTTGCCTTTGGAAGTTGTGGCTGCTCCACCGCTGAAGGCTTTCAAAAAGAGACTGGACAGCCATTTGTCTGAAATGATATATGGTCTCCTGCTTGAGCAAGGGGTTAAACTTGCTCTGAAGTCCCTTCTAATTCTATTATTCTATGTTCTATATTTCCTGACAATAAAAACAATTAATCAGTGGATTGGGTTGCCTCCAGAAGTTGTGGGAAGAGACTAGACAATCATTTGTAGAAGAGACTAGACAATCATTTGTTCAGGATCCAGTTTTGGTCACCACGTTATAAAAAAGATGTTGAGACTCGAGAAAGAGTGCAGAGAAGAACAATCAAGATGATCAGGGGACTGGAGCCTAAAACATACGATGAACGGTTGCAGGAACTGGGCTTGGCTAGTCCAGTGAAGAGAAGGACCAGGGGAGACAGGAGAGCAGTCTTCCAATATTTGAGGGGCTGCCCCAGAGAGGAGGGGGTCAAGCTATTTTCTAAAGCACCCGAAGGCCAGACAAGGAATAATGGATGGAAGCTGATCAAGGAGAGATTCAACCTGGAAATAAGGAGAAACTTTCTGACAGTGTGAACAATCAACCAATGGAACAGAAGTTGCCCTTGGAAGTTGTGGGAGCACCATCACTTGAAACTTTCAAGAAGAGATTGGACTGCCATTTGTCAGAAATGGTGTAGGGTCTCCTGCTTGGGTGGGAGGTTGGACTAGATGACCTATAAGGTCCCTTCCAACTCTGATTATCTATAAAGGATGGTATAAGGACACCTGATTTGGGCATGGAGTTGGACTAGAAGACCTTCAAGGTCCCTTCCAACCCTATTATTCTATGTTCTAAATACTTACCATCTTCCCCAGTCTCCAACTGAGAGTTATGAAGGAATACATGATGGCTTTACCATTTGTCTAGTGTACATTTGCCCAGTAACCATCTTTTTTTCCAATTCTGCTGCTGAATTAAATTGCAAGAAAAGACACACCCCACCCCATGCCACATTAAAGCCAGAAATATTTCAATTCTAAAACGCACTTACCCTCATACACACAGAGAGCGGAATTCACCCATTATCAAGGCCAATCTAACCTTCCAGGAATTCCAGCCAAAAGTCTGTCTTATCTCCTGTTAAAGAGAGCTATTATCTCTCACTTCCCAGGAGAAAGCAAAGCAGAACTGATTTGATTAAGAACAGATTAACCTCACTAACACAGCTACCCTGGGTTTTATACCTGTCACTTTAGCATGACAATTTATATTTATTCAAAAAGCCACCAGACAGTAAATTAAACATTGCCCTAATTAGAAAAATGTCATATGTTACAGTGAGAAAGCAAACAGATTTCATTTCCGTGATGGTCTGGGCCAACGTACATTTGGCACAGAGTGACATCAACACTTGTAAACAATCATTTCTGAATCAAATGAGGTTATGCATGCAAGTAATGCATGAATAGGTGTGCAAGGAAAGAGAAAACAGATTTTTACCATGTTTAGAACCAGGCCACTTCTGGCCAATAGTTCAGAGGAACTTGGGAGTCCTTTTCCTTGGTCAAAAGATAGTTGTGATTTGTACAATTAAAAAGTTAGAAAGGAAATGAAAAGACCAAAATATCACTTCATCAGCAATCAACGCCCAAATAAGCAGAGATAAACACCAAGATGAATACCAGATCAACAATCAAGAAGTAAACAACACCCCAATCAAGGAACTAACAATTCAGACAAACAGTCCAAGAGTAAGCACAGGTCTAATTAAGAAACCATAAAAATACTCCTACCAACACTGACAGGGCCAGCCACTAACAGAGAAGAAACCCCATTCCATTCTAGCTTTGATGATATTATCTGAAATAAAACCACCAAGCTCACTCCACAAATCCCCCTCCTGATGACTTTCTCTGTCTGGTTGGGTTATGAATCATCTGCAAGAAAACCACCAAGTTGAGAAAACACCAAGGATCTCACAGTTCAACCCTGAGCTAGAAATAGCATCTTCTACCGGTTACACATTTCCCTTTGACATGATTTCAATGCACTGGAGCTGAAGCTCATTGGTGCAGGCTAGGCAAGAATATGTGTGAGCTTTTGATCCACACTGATGTTTTCTCCAGATCTTGCTTGCAAAATATTGACCAAGCTTCTCATCCAATGCATTATAGCTCAATGATGTTTTGTAAAGTAGGTGAAGTCCCACTTCTCCAGGTACATGTCAAAATGTTTAGGACTTCTAACCAAACTCAGCTCTTTCCTCTTATTACTCCATTGCTTTTTTGTTGTGCTGTGAGGGAATGTGATACACAAGCCATTCGTTGCCATCTTTCATGCCATGTGATCTATCTGTGCCAAAGCCAGGCACCACAAGAAATTTTCACGAGTAAATGCAAATTGTGAGATGTGAACATCTCATAACACCAGGTTCTTTGGTTCTGAGAAAGCTCCTTTGTGCTGTTTTGTGCACTGGCACCTTCAGAGAGGAAGCACAATAGCTAAATTTGAAGATAATTGTTAGTTAACACAGTTGATTGTTTGTTTTATGTTTGTGAATTATTTTTATTTATATCTGTTATTTAATTTAATTAAACAAATTACAAGAGTCATTTTGGTGTAGTGGTTAAAACCCTGGGCTAGAAACTGAGGGACCATGAATTCTAATCCTCCTTTAGGCACAAAGCCAACCAGGGGACTTTGGGCCAGTCACTTTCTCAGCCCTAGGAAGGTAAGCAATGACAAGCCACTTCTGAAAAAACCTTGCCAAGAAAATTCCAGGAACTTCTCCCAGTCATCACCTGGGTGGAATTTGAAAGGTCAGCTAAGACTGAGAAACCATGAATTGGCTTTGGAGGTAATAGATAGCATAGATTTTGTTAAGGTATTGAGATTTAACAGCTGACCAGCTGTAAAGCTGATGCAATGAAGATGAATCAGCATTGGTATTGCCGGTTTTAGTCTAAGAAGGGGTCCACAAGAAGTTTTACCAATTTAAGAGGTGTTTATATAAGGTAGTCATTAGAGGGTGTATTTTCTCTCCTTATGTCCAGTTCTCCATGTAGAAGATTGATTGCTTGTCAGGTATTTGCCTACCACGTATATTTCTGTATATGTCTTGTAGATAAACCACTGTTAAGTATCTAAGTCTCTGTGTGCTGTGTTTTGTTCCTGGGTTGTCTCATAACGTTGTCACACTGCAAACACTCTGACAGATTTTGACATCCAATTAACCACTAACTGTACCTGGATAGTCTTTTTTTCAACCAGCAGAATATCACAGAGCGATAAGGCTGGAAGGGACCTTAGAAGTCTTCTAGTCCAATCTCCTTCCCAACAAATGATTGAACAAATGTCCAATTATTTCTGGTTGTCCAATTATTTCTTGAAAACTTCTAGGGATGAAGCATCTACATCTCCAAGAGGCAAGCTGTTCTATCGCTTAATCATTCTTACCATCAGGAAATTTTTCCTTATTTCCAGGCTGGTGCTATGGAGAATAAATTAAACCCCCTTTTCTCTGTGACAGCCCTTCAAGTATTGGAAGACCTCTATCATGTCACTCCTAAGTCTTCTCTTCATTAGGCTAAACATACTTTGTTCCTTTACCCGTTTAGCCTCCAGATCTTTTATCATCTTTGTTGCTCTTCTCTGCACTCTTTTTTAGAGCCTTGGCATCATTTTTGCATCATTATGACCAAAACTGGATGCATTAATTCCACATGTCGCCTGACACTAGTGTGGTATTCTTGTGATCTTGATGTTATCCCTCTCTTGATGCAGCCTAGGACTAAGTCGGCTTTTTTGCCAGCTGTAGCACACCACTGGCTTATACTTAAGTGGTTACCCACCAGGATTCCTAGATTCCCCTCGGAGTTGCTTCCTATCCTGTATCTATGTATTTGGTTTTTCCCACCTTGGGATCTTAATTTTCTCACCACTGAACTGCATCAGAATAGAATAGAATAAAGTAGAGTAGAGTAGAGTAGAGTAGAGTAGAGTAGAGTAGAGTAGAGTAGAGTAGAGTAGAGTAGAGTAGGATAGGATAGGATAGGATAGGATAGGATAGGATAGGATAGGATAGGATAGGATAGGATAGGATAGGATAGGATAGGATAGAATGGAAGGAACCTTGGAGGTCTTCTAGTCCAGCCCCTGCTCAAGCAGGAGAACATATATTATATTTCATCTTGTTGAATTTCTTCTGCCCAAAATTAGTTAGTTGACTCATTTGCACTGAACAACTGCAATATATTTCCCCCAAATAAGCTCAACATTTCCCTCTTCTTGCTATAAAAGGCCATTTCCAAAAACTGAGAAAAATACAGAACAACCATACTTCTTCATTCTGTACCATGATTTCACTCACAGTGGTCCCTCCAAAGGTTTGTTCATTCCCACTCTGTAGCCATCCCAATTAGAAGCCATCACAATCAGGGCTGGACAATGTGTGCTTTTTTTTAAACCTGTTTGTAAGCTCACCAAAACGGAGGTCTTTCCCATAACTTATAGGATAGAATTCCAGACCTTAACTGTACAGGGAAAAGAGATGGATGGGTGAATAGGTTGATGAATTATCTATGACATCAGAACAGAGAAGAGAAACATGCATAGGCAAGCTGTTGCTCAAGGAAATCGAACAACAGGCTTTGATTTATAGCTCCAGAAGACCAAACAAATATGTGAGAAAATAACCCCAGTGAACAATACTTCTTGGCATTGCATCAAACCTCCCAGGAAAGTCAGACCCAATAGGAAAAGAGAAAAAAGATTTTTCAAATATACAGAATTTCTTTTCTTCTTGTTTATCCCAAGGCAAAGTTCAGAAAAGTCCTGCTCCCTGGCTGGACTATCATATTCTTTCTTTTCTTTTCTTTTTGTTTCTTTTCTTTTGTTGTTTCTTTTCTTTTTTCTTTTCCTTTCTTTTCTTTTCTCCTTTCTTTCTTTCTTTCTTTCTTTCTTTCTTTCTTTCTTTCTTTCTTTCTTTCTTTCTTTCTTTCTTTCTTTCTTCCTTTCTTTCTTTCTTTCTTTCTTTCTTTTTCTCTTTCTCTCCTTCCTTCCTTCCTTCTCCTTCTTTCTTTCTTTTTTCCCCTTTCTTTCTCCCTTCCCTTTCCTTCCTTTCTTCTGTCTTTCTTTCTCCCTCCCTTTCTTTTCCCTCCCTCCCCTCTCTCTGCCTTCTTTCTTTCTTTCTTTCTTTCTTTCTTTCTTTCTTTCTTTCTTTCTTTCTTTCTTTCTTTCTTTCTTTCTTTCTTTCTTTCTTTCCCAGGAGATGAAAATTCACAGGTTTTTTTTTCAGCAACAGGAGCATGACATCTGCCATTCCAATCTGACCAAGACACCAACAATGGCTAGTCCTGGAACACTGGGGTTTATCAGTTACCCAAGTGAGCAGCTTGTTGAAGAAATGGGATGACACAATTGTACAGACAAGACTGCCCCCAAACAAAAAAAATGCTCAGTATCTGTGTGATGCCAGTAACAATGAAAACTGCCTTATTTACAAAAAAAACTAGAATAAGATTAAAACTATTGCAAAATAATAGATATAGAGGTGGTTTCGGACTCGCTGATTGGGAATTGTATCAACAGGCAGCAACATTAATTTGGATTAGAGATTGGATACTTTTAAATAACAGGAGAATATCCACACTAGAGGGACATGATTTGCAAGTTGGATGGCATGCCATGCTATGGGAGAAAAACAAAAAGACATACCTACATGTTAGGCAACATTTAATTGGGAGGGGAGGGGGCATTAATAGAGATTTGGTGTAAAATTAGAACAAAACTACACTAAGATACAGGGCTGGCTTTCAACCATGGAAGCAATGTTCAATCCAAATACTATGGATATTTCTAAAATGATCAGGTGCAATCAACTATTAGATAATCATGGAAATCTAAAAACAAATCCAAAACTGAAGGAAGAAGGAATAAAGACAGATTGGTGGCCCTACCTGCAGGTACAAACAAAGTATTTAAAAGACATGGAAGAATTCGGTATAGATATAAGTCCTCAACAGCTTGATAAAATTTTACTAGATTTATAATTACCTCCTAAAATATGATAAAGGAGGTAGTAAAACAGACAATGATAGCATGGTTGAAAAATTTTGGATGTAACATTCAATTAGAAGATTGGGAAAGACTTTGGAAGAGAAATTACAAATTAACAATGGCAGCCTTGTATAGGAAAAACGTTTACAAAATGTTTTACCATTGGCATCTAGCACCATCAAGATTGGCCAACCCAAATTAGAGTCCAATATGTTGGAAATGTAAACAAACGGCAGCTACCTTCTTTCACATGTGGTGGTTGTGCCCCAAAGCCAAAAAAAATTGGAACAAAATAAAGATTTGGTTGCAAGAAATAACAAAGGAAAAAATAGAACTTAAACCGGAAATGTTTCTATTGGGGATAATTAGAGGCGTTTATAAGAAAGAAACCAAGTGTCTCATAATACATATTCTGACAGCAGTGAGAATAACCTATGCTCAAAACTGGAAAGCGGAGTGTAATCCCATGGATAATATGTTAATTAAAAAATTATGATAGTGCAGAAATGAATAAGCTTACTATGGAACTGCAAGAGAAGGAAAAAAGAGAATACTATACGGTCTGGGATAATTTATATGTTTGGATAGATAACAAGAATAATAGATGATATACTTGTATAATGTAAATATAAATGATGTATATATGTATATAGATAGGAATAACAGAAGATGGGAAAAGCCGATGCCACAATGCATTGAAAAAATTGTAAACATGATTTGTTTTTTCTTTTTAAACTGTAAAACTTTAATAAAATTTATTAAAAAAGAGAAAAGAAAATTGCCTTACTTCATGGATTTATCTTATTATGAAACTGAAAATCTCCCTGCTGATACATCCTGTGAGTTATTCCTGTATAATAGGACAGATTAGCATGGTATGAACAATTATAAAACAATCTCAGTTTTCTCACGGTGTCATAAAAAGGGAAACAAGTACAATTTCCTTCCAAGAGACACTGACTTAATCTCTGCAAGTTTCCCTCCATCTAATCATTCTCTATCAGATGTAGATAATTCTGACATGTTTCTTCACTGGTTGTGTTGAGATTATTCTACTGTGTTTCCCTGAAAATGAGACCCTGTCTTATATTTTTTGCCACTAACCTGGCCTCCTTTTAGCTGTCAGAGGCCTTCAGGAACGTCTTCTTCTGCAGCCGGCAAGGCTGTCTTGAAGGCCTTGATGATGCAAACAGTTGGCTTTAGTTTGGCAAGATTTCTGTCTATAGGCGAGGATCAATAGAATCAAATAAAAAATAGAATAATAGAGTTGGAAGGGACCTCGTGCAAGCAGGAAATCCTATACTATTTTAGACAAAGGTTATCCAATCTCTTCTTAAAAACTTCCAGTGTTGGAGCATTTACAACTTCTGGAGGCAAGTTGTTCCACTGATTAATTGTTCTAACTGTTAGGAAATTTCTCCTTAGTTCTAGGTTGCTTCTCTCCTTGATTAATTTCCACCCATTGTTTCTTGTCCTGCCCTCAGGTGCTTTGGAAAATAGCTTGACTCCCTCTTCTTTGTGGCAGCCCCTGCGATATTGAAACACTGCTATCATGTAGCCCCTGGTCCTCCTTTTCACTATAGATATACCCAGTTCCCGCAACCATTCTTTATACCTAATCATCTTTGTGGCTCTTCTCTGTCCTCGTTCTAGAGTCTCAACATCTTTTTTTTTACATTGTGGCGACCAAAACTGAATGCAGTTGAAGAAGAAACTCTGTATATCTTTCTTGGTCTTTGGGACTGACATCCATATGGAGAATGTTGGGTGAAGACTTGCTTGCTCCAAATTATCACCAGTCTCCAAAAGTGCATCACTGGGCACATAAAACTCTTTAGTGGAAAGTGATGTGGCACCTCAGCCCTCAGCAGCCATGGGAACAGCCAGTTCTTCAGGATACCTGGTATCCTTTTCCAGTCTTAGGAACCTTGAAAAAACTTTCATCTCCTATTTCTTCTGATGCTCAGAGAAGCTTAAAGGCCAGACTTACTTCCTATTGATTGCTAGTCCAAATCTATATCAAACCCAGACAACCTGACCTCCAAAACTAATTTTTTGCAGATTTAAGCTGTTTTATATGTCTGCTTTGTCTGGTGTTTGGGGAACAAGGGACAGAAAATAGCTTTGAAATTTTGTAAATAAATAAGCACCAGCCTTTTGGTGTTAACGGCTCTCTCAATAGTCCAGCACAGCCAGCAGAGAACTTTCATCAAAGTTGGCCTTGGACTGAAAATGCTTTCAAGCAAGGGCAGAAATCTTATATGCTGTGCCAGAAGTGGCCCTTGGAGGCGGAAATAAGTATTGTTCTCCCTGATGCATTTTTAGATTGAAAGTTGGTTATTGTCACAGCAAGATTGATACCCCCAATTAGGGTGGCTGGGAGACCTGCACCTGTGGCAGAAAGAAATAATCCGAAGAGAACCTTTGCTTTCTGTCTTTCGTCTCAGTGAGAGAGTGTCAGAGGCTAAAACAATGTGAGAAAATTAAAATGGCAAAAGAAGGGAATACAAGATGCTCTTAGAGCAGGGGTATCAAATTCAAGACCCACAAGCTAGATCTGGCCCATGGGGTGCTTAGATCTGGCTCATGGGGCCGCCCTGGAAACAACAAAGGACTGGCCCACGGTGCCTCTGCCAGCAAAAACGAAGCTCAAAAGTGCCACACTCACTCTCCCGAGCTCCGTTTTCACTAGCAGAGGGTTGCAGGAGGCCGTCCCAGCTGAAAACAGAGCTCACGAGCCCATTTTTGCTGGCAGAACGCTTGAGCTACCACAGGTGCTCCCAATACGAGTGATGTCAAACTGGCCATGGCCACCCGCCCCCCTCGAGGTCAAACACAAACCTTCAATGAAATCGAGTTTGACACCCCGTCTTAGAGTGTTCTCCTCACTCCAGTTGTTGCAAGGTGCTCTGAAAAGGCCCGCTATAAGGCTGTCATTTTGGTAAACCATACAGCACCTTCGAAACTGTTTTTGGTGGATCTAAATCTTTCCATCCTCCACCATTCAGTCACAACTGAAGAAGCTTCTTGGATGAAAAGTGAAACATCTTCAGGAAAGCCCAGTTGCCCTTGGGATAACATGTATACACACACATCTCTCTCTCTCTCTTTCTCATATTTATATCTATATCTATCATCTATCTATCTATCTCTAACTCTACCTACCTACCTACCTACCTATCTATCTCTATCTATCTATCTATCTATCTATCTATCTATCTATCTATCTATCTATCTATCTATCTATCTATCTATCTATCTCTATCATCTGTCTCCTGTCTCTGTCTCTGTCTCTCTCTCTCTCTCTCTCTCTATCTATCTATCTATCTATCTATCTATCTATCTATCTATCTATCTATCTATCTATCTATCATCTATTATCTTCCAACTGTCCCTAGCAGCATTAGTGAAGTGTCATGCAACAGGTGATTATATCTCCTAACCATCTGCTTCATCAAGGATGGAGGGCAAGCCACACAGGCAGTTTATCTGTTGCCAAGTCTTTTAATAAGGCAACATGGAGTTCCAATTTGCTTGTTGGGAAATTGTTTTCCCCTCCCCGCCTTCCTTTTGCCTCTGCTCAATCTATATTAAGTCAATATGCCGCTGAAGCCTCCCTATTCTTACGTTCTTTCCATTTTAGTTTCTTTCAATGCTAAAAACCCTGAGCCCATCCAAAGCGATTTTGCTCCCACCGATTTCAATAACCAGGCTGTAGTGGCAAGGTGGGAGGGGAAGAGGCCAGGGGAGGAAAATGCCATTTAATCCTGGTCTGTATTCGGAGAGGAAACAACTTGGCTTTTGATTCATTTTACATTTGGACAATCTGGTCATTTCATCAGGCCTGATCAGATTTGATAGAATGCCATGGCACTGTGACCTTTTTCCTTTTCTCTGTAGTAAATGAAAATTATTCTTTCTCCCATCTCCTTTTGCAGCCATGTATTAAAGATGACAGCAGTAATGGAGGACAATCAGTTCAATTTTTTTCCCCTTTCCTCTTTTTATTTAAGAGACTAAGTAGAAGCAAATGGCCAAGCTTGTTCTCAATTCTACTACTTTGGTGCAGGCGGAATCTCTCCTTGCTTGGAAGAAATTATCCAAAGGCCTTGGTCTCAGATTCAGTTTCTTGATTTGAAGACCATCTCCAGCTGGGAAGCACCTAGTGAACCTTCACTCCAAACCTCAGTGGGGCCATGTGTGGTTAATACTTGGGTAGAAACAAGAAGCCTGTCCCAAGGCTGTAGGCTTGACTGGGAAATGGGAAAAAACAACACCTCTTCAAAAAGTAATGGCGTCCAATTTGTGGACCATAACTGAAGTCATGATCAGAAATTGGACTGGAAACTGGGAAGAACAACAAGCTTGACTGAGAACTGGGAGGAAAAGCAGCCCTTCAGAAAGTAATGGCGTCTAATTTCTGGACCATAACTGAAGTCAAATGCTGGCAGTTGCAGTCAGCAGAATTAGCCTGCAATTGTCAGCACTGGAGGCTGTCTTTTTCTTTGGATCTTTAGGGCTGCCGCACTTAGTGGCTGGGCATGCTGTGGGAAATGGGAGGGGGGGTTGGATGGAGACAGGTTGAGATGTATAGCCATAACAACGTTCTTTGCCCTGGGAGTCAAGGACGTTCGGCCTGCACCTAGAGAGGCATGACTAGGAAATAACGCCAGTCGGGATGGTGACCTGGTTGGATCATGTGATGGACATGTGGGTGCAGGGGAAGGAAGGGACTTTGATTTTCCCTTGGGTGGGGAAAACCCAAGGGACTTTCAGATTCGGGTTTTCCCAGATGTGTCAATATGACACCTCTAATAAAACGGAACTTTGAGGAAAATGGAGACTTTCGTTGGGGTGTTATTTGGAACCCTGACAGCAATACTGCATTCTAACCACTGCACCACCACAGGTATGACAAAGGCTAGGGAATTCTGGAAATTGAAGCCCACGCATCTTCAAGTGGCCCAGGTTGAGAAACACTGCTCAATCAGTAGAGCATTTGCAAAGCAAACAATCAACTATTTTGTTCACATCCCTGGAATCAGCAAATGGCTATGAAAACCAGGGTAGTGGGCTGACTTGAAAAAGGGTGGGGACCTCCTGTGTAAAAAAAAAAAGAAAGATAGTTCAAAAGTTTTTTAAAAAATTAAACACCGATTTAATTTTGGTCCCATTACCAGTAGCTAAGCCTGTTTCCTCCAAGTGACATGGAGATAAATCTGCCATTCCCAGCTCCTTTCTAAGCTGCCAAGTTGAGTGAATCTTTATGTCATGGTCCCCTCCTCGACCCAGATTTCAATTTCCTTCTTGATTGTGAAGACTATATTTTATGTGATTAATGGGAGAAAAGTAGCTGTTAGAAGCTGTTTACCCAGTGTGAATTAGAACACTAATTAGAAGAGACATGCATGTTAATGAGCTAGAGGAAGTTGATCAGTATGCAACTAAAAGTTTCTCATGTAATTGTGTGTGAGGGATAGGGAGGGGAGGGGAAGGTTGGAATTGGGATTGTGTGTTTGATATGCAGGGAAGCATTTGCCCTCCACCAAAGTGACATTCATACGCACACCTTGGGATCAAACTAATGGTTTTATTGCGGGTTTTTTTCCTATTTATGTTGGCTTTTCAGGATATCTGTTTGTGTATCTTATGTCTTGAGTTGGAGACGGCTGCTAGGCTGGGATATGAATTCTATATTCTTTGTATTGTATATTTGTAATTGTATATTCTGCAAATAATGTGTCGATAATCCTTTCCCAGCAAAACCTGAGATGTTTGAAGGATCCTTTAGCAGCTACCAATTCATCAATCTTATTTCAAGACATTATTTCAACAGTGTGCAGCGGCAGCCAAAAAAGCCAACACAATCCTAAGCTGCATTAACAGAGGGATACAATCAAGATCAAGTGAGGTGCTAATACCACTCTATAAAGCCTTAGTACAACCACACCTAGAGCACTGCATCCAGTTTTGTCACCACACTATAAAAAAGATGAAAGAAAGAGTGCAGAGATATATATTTTGAGCTTCAGTGCTAATATAAAGACCATTAGCAGTACAGGTATAGGTGACATTAGGTACGATAATTAGGGAATGAATTAAAGATGTTCCAGTTGCCAAAAAACAGAAGGTAAATGTAGCACACTAATGGGAGAGAGGGAGAAAGAAGCTACTGCTTGCTGGTTTGGTGGGTTTCTCTTGCCAAACTGAAGTGAGGCAAACCCAGGTATTCAAGGACATCAATCGCCAAAAAGATTCCAAAAACTCATGAAACTGTTATGAGAGAATCTCAGTGGCTTCTGTAGACCTCAAATGCAAGACCTCTTTACAAATCAAATCACACTTCAGTTTCTTGCAACTTTTCCTCCTGCCCACACAATGCAGTGGGCTTGTGACTGCTGTCTTCTGAATAATTATCCACCTGTCCCTTGTTATCCTGGCAGAGCAGACTGCTTCTTGTCAATTCTTACCTTACCTTTCGTGTGTGTGTGTGTGTGTGTGTGTGTGTGTAAAAGCCAAACTGCCTGACTTGATAAGAAGAAGAGACCCAGGAAAACTCTCCCTGGGTTGAAGAATTTTTACATCCCAGATCATTTGGCAAAATCTGTTTCTAGAAGGTTTCAGTTGTTTCCTCAATTTTTTTTTTTTTTTTTGCAGAAGCAGAGAAGATTGTCAGATGCCACCTCAATACTCTGCTACTGTGCTTTGAAAACTTATTTTCTTTGCCATTCTGCCATGAACTCTCGAGGCCAGATGGGAAGGGGGCTATACTTCGGTTCCTTTCCCAGCACGCTCTCAAGGTCAACAGCTTGGGAACGTACGGTAGCTGTGTTCCTCAGGAGACCGTACTTAAAAATATCTCTTTTAAATTTGTTGGGAGGTGAGGGAAGCAGCCATGGAAGGCACCTTTGGGAGGAACGTTATACTTGAGATTTTGGCATGCAAACTTCAGTTCTGGCTTTGCACTACTGTATTTCACTTGGGTTCTAGTAAACCATCCCTTTTTCAATCCGATGGTGTTAAGGATAATTTTTTACTTTAGGACAGGGGTGTCAAACTCAAGGGGGTTGGACCCAGCTTGGGGGTTGGACCCAGCCTGGGGGATACTTAAATCTGGCCCATGGGGCCAGCCTGGAAATAGCAAAGGTGGTGCCTATGGCACCCAAAATGGGGTGCGGGAAGGACCGCACATGCACCCTCCCATACCCCATTTTCCATTTTTTGCCTGGATGGGCTCCTGCAGCACTCTGCTGGCCAAAACAGGGCACCGGGGGGGGGGCGCATAAGGCCCCCACACTGTGCTTTGGGTCCTAGACAGCCTCCTGCAGCACTCTGCCACCCAAAATGGCCACCCTTCCTCCATTTTTGCTGACAAAGTTCTGCAGGAGGCATCCATCCCATCTCCCCCATCTCTCCCAGCCGGACCACAGAGGGGAACTACAATGCTGATCCAGCCCTCCAAGAAATCCAGTTTGATACCCCTGCTTTAGAGGCTCAAGGAAATAGCCTCAAACCTATTCCCCTTCTGCCTAGCAATTCTGAAGGTGCTTGAACGTTCCTGCAAGGTATTTTTCCACTTACCACCATTACCTGAGCTCAGAGTTACAGTCTTAAATCATTCCAGTTGTTCAGTGGGTCGCCACAGGACTGTACCCGATTTTATGGCCTTTTTTATGGTTGTTCTTCAGCAAATGCATGGTCTGCAATGGCCATTTTTTTTGCAGGAAACTGGAAATAAACTATGACTTCTAGGGGGGGAAAAATCACAAATGTTTTTCATGTGACCATAGGATGCTACCAATGGCTGTAAACCTAGGCCAGTTGCCAAGCACCAAAAAATGTGATCACATGATGGCAGGAGTGGAATAGAATAGAACAGAACAGAACAGAACAGAACAGAACAGAATAGAATAGAATAGAATAGAATAGAATAGAATAGAATAGAATAGAATAGAATAGAACAGAACAGAACAGAACAGAACAGAATATGGAATGAATGGAACAGAACAGAATAGAACGGAATGGAATGGAATATGGAATATGGAATATGGAATATGGAATATGGAATATGGAATATGGAATGGAGTAGAGTAGAGTAGAGTAGAGTAGAACAGAACAGAACAGAATAGAAGCTGGAAGGACCTTTGAGGTCTCCTAGTCCAGCCCCCTGCATACATACAGTGACATTCATCCTCGGGTATGGGTAGTTCACTGTTTATATTTTAATGTGTGCATCTCCATCCCAGCTACATAGTACACAGAACAACAGAGTTGGAAGGGACCTTGGAGGTCATCCAGTCCAACTCCCTGCACAAGCAGGAGATCCTGCTTAAACAGGATACGCTACACCATTTCAGACAAGGGGCTGTCCATCCTCTTCTTAAAAGCTTCCAGTGATGGAGCATCCACAACTTTCTGAAGACAAGCCATTCCACTGGTTAATTGTTCTCACTGTCAGGAAATTTCGCCTTAGTTCCAGGTTGCTTCTCTCCTTCAATAGTTTCCATCCATTGTTTCTTATCCTGCCTCCTGGTGCTTTGGAAAACAGGTTGAACTCCTCTTCTTTGTGGCAGCCCCTGAAATATTGGAACACTGCTATAACTTCTCCCCTACTCTTTCCTTTCACTCTTTCCTTTCACATACTCAAGGCCCGCAATTGTACCAAGTGCCCTTGTTCATCCTTGGGTGCATGTGGTTCATCGTTCACATTTTAATGGGTGCACCTCCTTCGCAGGTACCAAATGTATCCATTAGAGTAGAAAAAAGATGTCCTGGTATGTTTTGGGAATTCACAGGGAGGCAAAGAAAAATGTATATTTCAGCATCTTCTTGCAGAACAGCTGGAGTTATAAACTGCTTACACTTAGACTAATGTGGTAATTTGATCTTACTTCAGCAAAAGTTTCCCCCATTATGTTACTGGAGTCAGAAAAAAAATGAAAGCTTACAACAGCTTGGATTGTCATTAAATGGAAGGGAAAATGCAGATAAAATGCAGATTTATTTTACTTTCACTTCCATTTAATTGCGGTTATTCATAATATATTAAAGCCTAATTCTTGTGGCAGCAGCTGTAATTCAGCTGCTTCACACAGTCAAAACGGCTCGACAACGTATCGGGGAAAGCACCAGCTTTTGCAACTTCGTCCTTCCACTTCCTAGCACTTATTCTAATCCTGGCAGGCTTTCTAAGAGTTTTTGAAGGATGTTATGCCATGGATGGCAGGGGGTCTATGATTCTCCCATTTGTGAAAAGAGAGAATGAAATCATTCACAGGCTTGTCTTGGCCTTGTTTACGATCCTTATCACTGGAGAAGAAGAAAGCTAGTGGATCTCATATCATTTTATAACCAAGGAAGATGCAGTTGTCTCGCTACAGAGCTACAGAGGAATTATTGAGTCTATCATCTGCTTCTCCAAAACTGTCTGCTTTGGTCCTGCAACCCAACAGGACAGACACAGACTTCAGAGGGTAATTGGGACTGCAGAAAAAACAATTACTACCAACCTGCCTTCCATGAAGGACCTGTATACTGCACAAGGCAAAAAGAGGGCTGTGAAAATATCTACAGACCCCTCACATCCTGGACATAAACTGTTTCAACTCCCACCCTCAAAACGACGCTATAGAGCCTTGCACACCAGAACAACTAGACACAAGGACATTTTTTTCCCAAATGCCATCACTCTGTTAAACAAATAATTTCCTCAAAACTGTCCGACTATTTACAAAGTCTGCACCACTATTACTATTAATCTTCTCATCACTCCTTATCACCCATCCCCTCCCACTTGTGACTGTATGACTGTAACTTTGTCGCTTGTATCCTTACAATTTATATTGACTGTTTCCTAGTAAGATTTGATTGCTTATTGTACCTCATGACTATCATTAAGTGTTGTACCTGATGGTTCTTGACTCTTGATGAATGGATCTTTTCTTTTAAGTACACTGAGAGCATTTGCACCAAAGACAAGTTCCTTGTGTGTCCATTCACACTTGGCCAATAAACTATTCTATTCTATTCTATTCTATTCTATTCTATTCTATTCTATTCTATTCTATTCTATTCTATTCTATTCTCTGTTTTTACTAGCAGAGGCACCATGAGCCGGTCCTTCGCTATTTCCAGGGCAGCCTCATGGGCCAGATCTAACTACCCCATGGGCCAGATCTGGCCCATGGGCCTTGAGTTTGACACCTCTGGTGGAAAAGAAGTGTTCTGACCAAGGTTTACTGAGACACTAATAAACACATGTTAGTCCCAAAACCTTTTTTTTCTTTATTTCAATAGCTGTGAATTTTAGTCATTCACAGCCCGTAATGAGTCTCAAACAGTTTGCAAATAGTCTCATGGAAGTCTGCCAAAATCCTTCAGGATAATTCTGATAAGCACACACCTTTATCTTCCTTGAAATGCTGCCAACGACTAAATGTCCAATTAGTTATATGAGGCCAAATGGAACACAAATTCAACACAGAGCTACAGTTTCAAACCAACCAGTATGAACAAAGTTGCTTCCTGCAAAGGTTCATGTCCCTTTGCTCCTCCTTTATGTCTTATGGGAGGGCTAATCACCTCCAAGCCTTACTCTCAAGTCACCCCTTTTGTCTTAACTGTTCTTGCTTTCTGGCAGCTCTGCGCACACATACACACACACTTGGGAACAGGCTCCCCTTGTTCCTCTGCCTCGCTGCTGTCAGATTCTGGAGGCTCCGGAATCAGCACATAACTCCCAGATGGCCCTGGTGCCCTATCTCTGTATCAGACACAGGATCCTCATCCGAGTCCTCCCCAGACACCTGGACTGGCCCATGTGACCACATCAGGAAGGAAGGCCCATGGATGAAAAAGATCTACCCCAGAACTTCCTTGACATTGCAACTAGCTTCCATAGTTAACATAGTTAACTCCTTGTAGAACATGGCCATAGCCATAGGATGTCCCATGTGCCATGGGACCTCACTGCCACATTTCATCACATCACATGTCCCCAACATGACTGAAAAGAGGCTATGCCTAAACCTGAGAGAGCTGACTTTATTTATAAGATTCTCAGTAGAGAGAAAAATGTCCAGAAAGAGGGAAAAAGGAATAAAAACAGTTCATCTACTCCATTCATTATGTTTAGCCTTAAAAGAAATTGGGTTGGTCATGTAGGTGACCCATTTATGACATTTTATATGTACATGGTAGGCAAATGGATGAACACTATGGCATCCATTTTGATCGTAAATCAAGGACTGCTGTACAGCAAAGCTGATCAATTCTTCACAGACTAATGTCTTCACACTTTTAAAGGACAATATCTAGCTCACGTTCTCTAAAATCAGAGTAGAACTGGAAGGGACTTTTGAGGTCTTCTAGTCCAAACCCCTGCTCAAGCAGAAGACATTATATCTTCAGATATATGACTGTCCAGTCTCTTCTTAAAAACATCCAGTGATAAAGCACTCATAACTTCTGAAGGCAACTTCTGTTCCATTAATTAATTGTCTTCATTGCCTTCGAAGTTTCTCTTTAATTCCAGATTGCTTCTCTCTTCTCTCTAGTTTCCAACCACTGCTTCTTGTCTTACAACCTACAATCCGACAACTGTTCTTCATATGTCCTTTGTCTTGACAAAATATGTCCTTACAAAGATACAGGTGAGGCTAATGTATAAACTAAATTGGATTCCATTCCATTAAATATTTGAATTTTTAAGCAGTGTTTTCATAAGGCAGGAGATATACAAGAGATCCTTAGGTTTCTGCCCTTTTTGGCAATGCATTTCTGGAAAAAAAAAGGGTGAATTTGGGCAAGTAGCTACTGGAGAATAAAATGGAAGGAAATTCTCTGTCCTTGTCAGACTCTGAAAAGTGATGATTCCTCTCTCCTTGCCATTGATGGATAATTCTTGTTCATTTCTTAAACTTGGTTCTCATGGAAAATAATGGCATTTCAGTGGTTCTTATCATGGGCCATTGATTTCATTGGACAGCACATCCAGGTAACAGGAAATGCAATAGTATTAGAGTCTTGGGCACAGTTCCTATATCTATGCAAAAGTTGCTGCCAAATTATAATCCTGAATGTGATCGAAGAGGAAAACAATGAACTATACAGAAGGTAAAAATATGTGCTTCTTTTAATTACTTTAGTTAAAGGATTTGGAAAAAGTGCAAAGAAGAGCAACTAAGTCGAATAAAGGCCTGGAGACTAAAACATATGAAGAAGGGTTACAGGAACTGGGCATGGCTAGTCTAGTGAAGAAAAGGACCGGGGGGTGGGGGAACGACACACGACATGATACCAGTATTCCAGTATTTTAGGGAATGCCACAAAGAAGAGGGGGTCGAATTATTCTCCAAAGCACCAGAAGGCAAGATAAGAAACAATAGATGGGAACCAATCAAGGAGAGAAACTTCTTGACAGTGAGAACAATTAACCAATGGAACAGCTTGCTTTCAGAAGTTGTTGGGTGCTCCATCAGTGGAGGTTTTTAAGAAGAAATTGTCTGAAATGGTACAGGGTCTCCTGCTTGAGCAGAGGGTTGGATTAGAAGACCTGTAAGGTCCCTTCCAGCTCTATTCTGAGTGATTGATAATGCAATAGCAAATGTAAATGGAATGAAATCCAATTTAGTTTATGCATTAGCCTTACCCATTTCTTTGTCCTGCCCCAGGATGTTTTTGAGAGGATAAGCTAGGACAGCATATTGAGGTAACAGGAAATGCAACAGTATTAGAGGCTTGGGCACATTTTCTGCATCTATGCAAAAGTTGCTGCCAAATTATAATCCTGGATGTGCTAGAAGAGGAAAAAATAATATCCATCAAAAGTGTTAAGACATTAGTTTGCAAAGAGTTCACTAGCCTTGCTGGATAGATAGATAGATAGATAGATAGATAGATAGACAGACAGACAGACAGACAGACAGACAGACAGACAGACAGACAGACAGACAGACAGACAGACAGATAGACAGATAGATAGATAGATAGATAGATAGATAGATAGATAGATAGATAGATAGATAGATAGATAGATAGATACAGGGGTGGGATTCTACCAGTTTGCACCTATTCGCTAGAACTGGTTGTTAACATTCTAAGCAGTTCAGAGAACCGATTGTTAGAAGAAATTACTGGGCTAATCCTGTAAGGAAGGCAGGAAGGAAACATTCTGGTGTTGCTTACAGAAACTGCCTCTCCATTAACCCTTATTACATTCTTGGCAGGATTAGATTTCCTGTCTCTGGAACTTCTCTGGAGTTTTTTTCCCTCCTTTGCTGGTACTTTGCTTGTGTGGCGTGACTATTCAAAGTTACAATGGCACTGAAAAAAGTGACTTATGACAATTTTTCACACTTACGACTGTTGCATCATCCCCACAGTCATGAGAGGCCAGGTGAGGAGATGCGTGCCTCGATGTGAGTGATATTGAGTTGGCCACACCCAGCCAATAACATGACCACCAAGCCATATCCACCCAGTCATATGACCACCAAGCCACGCCCACCACCTAAGCCACACACCAGTTGTTAAAAATTTGAATCCCACCCCTGGATAGATAGATAGATAGATAGATAGATAGATAGATAGATAGATAGATAGATGATAGATAGATAGATAGATAGATAGATAGATAGATAGATAGATAGATAGATAGATAGATGATAGAATATAGATAGAATTCTTTATTGGCCAAGTGTGATTGGACACACAAGGAATTTGTCTTGGTGCAAATGCACTCAGTGTACATAAAAGAAAAGATACATCAAGGATCATAAGGTACAAGTTACAACACTTAATAATAGTCATAGGGTACAATAGGCAATCAAATCATACTAGGAAACAGTCAATTAAAAAATTGTAAGGATACAAGCAACAAAGTTACAGTCATACAGTCATAAGTCATAAGTGGGAGGAGATGGGTGAAAGGAAGGATGAGTAGATTAATAGTAATAGTAATGCAGACTTTGTAAATAGTTTGACAGTGTTGAGGGAATTATTTGTTTAGCAGAGTGATGGCCTTTGGGAAAAAACTGTTCTTGTGTCTAGTTGTTCTGGTGTGTAGTGCTCTATAGCATCGTTTTGAGGGAAGGAATTGAAACAGTTTATTTCCAGGATGTGAGGGATCTGTAAATATTTTCACAGCCCTCTTTTTGAGTCATGCAGTATATTGTACAGGTAGTCCCTGACATACGACCAAAATGGAGTTTGCCCACTACATACGTAGTTCATAGCAGTCATGGAAATAGGTCACCCATATGACCAACCCGATTTTGTGACCTTTCTGTGGTGGTTGTTAAGCAAATGTGGCCATTATTAAGCAATCCAATTGTTCGCTCTGGATTGGTTTTGCCATAAAATTGGAAATAAATGCCGGTTTTCAGCAAAAACATCATAAAACACAGACATGTAACAGCGGGAGGTTGAAAACAGCATAAATGTGGTCCAATTGCCGAGCACCTGAAATGCACTCATGCGGCCATGTGGTGGTGGTGGTGGGAGTTCAGCCATTGGAATTTTAGAACTGGATTGTAAGTAGTGTTGGGGAGGTCCATCATAATTTTGAACTGTCTCTAAGCGACCAGTCATAAGACAAAAGCTACCTGTATTTTACTTAGAAGATCTGGCCTGCAATAATTCTGACTGCCACTAGATGGCAGCATAGATGCAGATATATATGTATGGCCTTCAGCTTTGTTCAGGTATTTTCCCACGTCATAGTAGTGGTGCTTTTAAAGTTGTAGCAACGTTTCAGCAGAATCTCATCTGCCATCATCAGGCTTCTGTATTGTGTCCGTCTGTGAGTCAGACTTTTACAGTGGTTTCAGATTTAAATTTGGGGCAGCCTATTGCTGTGCCAGAATGGTTTTTCTTCATCCTGATTGGTTGGGAGTCTTGGTCTGTGTTTATTGGTCTTGGAGTTTGCTGTGTTCTGCTTGATTGGTGTCTCTAATATCTTCTGTCTGTTTTTTGGCTCTTTTGTATCTTGATTGGCTGGCAGCATTGTGTTACTTTATTGGAGGCCTTTAGTGCAGCTTGGCCGGGTAAATGGACGGCTATCATTAGTTAGGAAGCTGGGTTTCATCTGGGTGCCTGGTTGGGGTGTGTTTGAGCTGGAGGTATCAGGGGGATCTGTTTGTGCCCAGGTGTTTGCCTGGCTTGTGGTGTGGAGATTTTTTTGTTTGTGAGTGCAGGCTTCCAAATGATTGACAGCCTGGTGGAATCATCTCTTCTATTCATGCTTTCTGGTCTTTTTTCAATCTCTATGGCTTCTCTGATGATTCTGTGGCAAGGGTTTTCTATAGTGGCTAGGGTTTTGGTGCCATTGAAGTTGATGCTATGACCTGTGGCTTCCATGTGTTGGACTAGTGAGGAAGTGCGTTCCAGCTTTTTGACTGCATTTTTGTGTTCATCCAGGCGGGTGCTTATTCTTCTATTGGTCTGTCCAATGTATGTGGCCGGGCATGATGCACAGGGGACTTCGTATATGGCTTGGTTTTCCAGGTCAATTTTGTCTTTGGGGTTTCTGAGGATGGCTGCTATTTTTCTGTCTGTTTTGAAGGCAGTCTTGATGTGGTGTCTGTATAGTATCTTACTAATTTTGTCTGTAGTGCCTCTTATGTAGGGCAGGACAGCTGTTCCATGGGTCTGTTCATCTTCTGGGTCTCTATTATGTCTCAGTGTGTTTTTGTGGATCAAGTTGGTGATTTTGCTTTTGTGGAAGCCGTTGGCTGTCAATATTTTAGTCAGGGCACAGCAATAGGCTGCCCCAAATTTAAATCTGAAACCACTGTAAAAGTCTGACTCACAGACGGACACAATACAGAAGCCTGATGATGGCAGATGAGATTCTGCTGAAACGTTGCTACAACTTTAAAAGCACCACTACTATGACGTGGGAAAATACCTGAACAAAGCTGAAGGCCATACATGTATGTACCTGCGAAAACTTAAGAATATATATATATATATATAGATAGATAGATAGATAGATAGATAGATAGATAGATAGATAGATACATAGATAGATCACTACCCGCTTCAAACCCCTCCAAGCCATACATGAAGCGAACTGACACCCACCATGAAGATGCAGCATGACCACGACCACGAAGCCAAACAGCAGGATCACAGCTCACCAGCTCAAATCCCCAGCAACTAAGACTAACATGAGCACAACCAAGCCCCCACCTGAACAGAACACACCTCCAGCCAATCAGAACACGGCCAACCCCCAACCAATCAGAACACAGCCAAACCCCCAACCAATGAGAACACACCCCACCCAATCAGAACACAGCCAAGCCCCCACCCAATCAAGTCACACCCCACTAGCAGTTAAAAGGAAGAAGCAGCTGCAAGCTCACATTACTCTGAGAAGCACAGAGCCGAAGACACAAGCCTGAAGATGATGAATGAGACTTCATCGAAACGCGTTGCCAGATACTTCTAATCTTACGCGGAGAAAAACCCAATAACCAAAGATCCATCCATATATATATATATATATATATATATATATATATATATATATATATATATATATATATATATATATATCTTTGCTTCTCTCCAGCAGTCATCCTGATAACTGCACCTCAGAGCTCGTAACTCTAAGGATATGAGGTAACAGCCCAGGATGTAAGGGGTTGCCCTAGAGGCCTTTTGGATCAAAGTAAGCCATAAAGCTGAACTTCTTGGCTTTGAAAGAAACCTGAAAATGCTTTCAACAGCTGTAATTCCCAGTCAGGACATCACTGAATTGTACAATAGAGCTGCAAGTTCCTAGTTCACCTATGCAACTACCTAATCGCTATCTGAGCTGGAGTCCATGGAGTGTGCAAGGCAAACAGTGTTGAGTCATTTAGGAAAGCGCTGTGATTTAGCTTGATTTCCCAACAAGCAGTGTGTTCCCTGCTTTTTTGTTTTTTTTTTACACCAGACGCTCCATAATGGCAATATAATAGGATTGCAATGACAATTAAATGATTGCATATTTTAGGGCAATGGAGGGTATCCATCCGGCCATGAGCCATTAGCAGAATGGTAACATTGTCATAAAAGTTTTCATGCTTGGGCAAAGTGATGGATAAGGCTCAGATCTATACAACGGGCAGCCCTTCCCCCTCCTACTTCTTTTTTCTTCTGCTCATTTACTCAGACCGTAGACTTGCTCTCTCAGAATCAATCATCACATTGGGGTGGAGGATATTGAAGGAGAAACGAAATGCAGTCCGAAACAGATGTTAGCGATACTGAATGCCCTCCCTTGCTCCACGTTGTAAGAACTAAAAGTGGAAACCAAGCAAAAAACCCACTCAAAACTGCCCCTATAATATGTTGGAAGGTAGAGCCAAGATTCAGGAGGATCTTGGCAGACCTGAACATTGGGCCCTATCCAACAAGTTGAGATTTAGTGGTAAGACAAGTAATGCCCTGCACTTAGGCAAGAAAAATGAGATGGTATGTATAGAGCAGGCAGTGCCTGAATCAGTGCTTGTGAGAGGGATGTAGATGTCCTAGTGGACAATCACTTATGTATGAGTTAGCATTGTGCTGCAGCTGCCAAAAAACCCAACACAATCCTAAGACATATCAACAAAGATCATAGGAAGTAATAATTGCTGCTTTATACTCCCACATCTGAAGAAGCTTCTTGGGAAGCAAAACATTTTCAAGGGAAGAAAAATAAGAAAGACCAGTTGTCGGTTGGAAAAGCACTTTTTGGACAACCATGACCTAGATCAGTGATGGCGAACCTATGGCACGTGTGTCACAGGTGGCATGCAGAACCATTTGTGCGGGCATGCGAGCCCCAGCCAAACTTACCTGCATTGCGCATGCGTGCGCCTCCCAGCTGATTTTCGGCCCGTTTGAGGCCGTTTTCGCCCTCCCGGAGGCTCAAGGGAAGCCTCTGCAGCCTCGGGAGGCCGAAAAACAGGCCTTCCAGAAATACCGGAAGTGCCAAAACAGGCCCATGTTTTTTGCCTCCTGAGACTGCAGAGGCTTCCCTTGAGCCTCTGGGAGAGTGAAAACAGCCTCCCCCAAGCTCCAGAGGCCCTCTGGAGGCTGAAAACAGGCACTTCTGGTATTTCCGGAAGGCCCATTTTCGGCCTCCCAAGGCTGCAGAGGCTTCTCTTGAGCCTCGGGAGGGCAAAAACAACCTCAAATGGGCCAAACATCAGCTAGGAGGTGCGCGCATGTGAGGTGTAGGTAAGGGGGTGAGGCAGGGGTATTGGATCAAAGGAAGCTCACTACTTGTTATTCTGGATACTGCTTATAAGCTGTGATGACCCAGAGTTTAACATAAACATAACAAAATCCAAAACATAAATGAATGTCCTTTTATGCCTCCAATTTGGCTCCACTGTTCAATAATTCTCAGTTGGAGATAAAACATACTCAAAAATAGTCTTCAAAAGAAAGCAATACAGTCTGAATTTAATGAGCAGATAGCGATGAAATAGAAAACCAAACAAGCTACAATGATGAAATTTCCACAACGGAACAAGAGAAGTATTTACCAAATTCAAGGAGATAACAAGGCACAGTCTGTTGAAGGACGACAACCAAGATAACTTCAGACCAAAATAAACACGCTTTGTTTCCAGCATTTCCAAACCCTTATGCAGTTCTCACACCTGCAGCCCATGAAGAGGATCAAGGCCCTCTCCTCCAGAGTAGACCACGTCTCTCCCTTATCCTCTCCCTGCATGCCCTAGGATGCATAGGGGATGGGCCTGGGTCCTCCTCTGACTGCTCAGCCGGCCTCTGCCCTTCCCCGGCCTTCTCCACCACCTCTGGAGCCAAACTTCCACTCCCTGTTGGCTGTTCCTCCTCTCCCTCAGAGTCAGTCTGCACCAGGGGCATGACACAAACGCTCTGTGCTTAGAGCTCGAAGCATCATGAGAGACCCCATACACCCACTTCACGGTCTGTTTCTGTTGCTCCCCTCTGGGAGGAGGTTTTCTATAGCAGGACAACCAGATTCTGCAACAGCTTTGTTCCTTATGTCACCCGTCAAATTTGCAGGATTCTTTTTTTCCACCATGTATATGTACAAGTGAAACTCGAAAAATTAGAATATCGTGCAAAAGTTCATTTATTTCAGTAATGCAACTTAAAAGGTGAAATTAATATATGAGATAGACTCATTACATGCAAAGCAAGATAGCTCAAGCCGTGATGTGCCATAATTGAGATGATTATGGCTTACAGCTCATAAAAACCCCAAATCCACAATCTCAGAAAATTAGAATATTGTGAAAAGGTTCAATATTCTAGGCTCAAAGTGTCCCACTCTAATCAGGTAATTAAGCCATAACACCTGCAAAGGGTTCCTGAGCCTTTAAATGGTCTTTCAGTCTGGTTCAGTAGGAATCACAATCATGGGAAAGATTGCTGACCTGACAGTTGTGCAGAAAACCATCAGTGACACCCTCCATAAGGAGGGAAAGCCTCAAAAGGTAATTGCAAAAGAAGTTGGATGTTCCCAAAGTGCTGTATCAAAGCACATTAATAGAAAGTTATGTGGAAGGGAAAAGTGTGGAAGAAGAAGGTGCACAAGCAGCAGGGATGACCGCAGCCTGGAGAGGATTGTCAGGAAAAGGCCATTCAAAAGTGTTGGGGACTTTCACAAGGAGTGGACAGAGGCTGGAGTCAGTGCATCAAGAGCCACCACACACAGATGGATCCTGGACATGGGCTTCAAATGTCGTATTCCTCTTGTCAAGCCACTCCTGAACAACAAACAACAAACAAGCATCTTACCTGGGCTAAAGAAAAACAGAACTGGTCTGTTGCTCAGTGGTCCAAAGTCCTCTTTTCTGATGAGAGCAACTTTTGCATCTCATTTGGAAACCAAGGACCCAGAGTCTGGAGGAAGAATGGAGAGGCACACACTGCAAGATGCTTGAAGTCCAGTGTGAAATTTCCACAGTCTGTGTTGATTTGAGGAGCCATGTCATCTGCTGGTGTTGGTCCACTGTGTTAAGTCCAGGGTCAACGCAGCCATCTACCAGGAGATTTTGGAGCACTTCATGCTTCCTTCCGCAGATGAGCTTTATGGGGATGCTGACTTCATTTTCCAGCAGGACTTGGCACCTGCCCACACTGCCAAAAGCACCAAAACCTGGTTCAATGACCATGGTATTATTGTGCTTGATTGGCCAGCAAACTCGCCTGACCTGAACCCCATAGAGAATCTATGGGGCATTGCCAAGAGAAAGATGAGAGACATGAGACCAAACAATGCAGAAGAGTTGAAGGATGCTATTGAAGCATCCTGGCCTTCCATAACACCTCAGCAGTGCCACAGGCTGATAGCTTCCATGCCACGCCGCATTGAGGCTGTAATTGCTGCAAAAGGGGCCCAAACCAAGTACTGAGTACATCTGCATGCTTATACTTTTCAGAGGTCCGATATTGTTCTATGTACAATCCTTGTTTTATTGATTGCATGTAATATTCTAATTTTCTGAGATTGTGGATTTGGGGTTTTCATGAGCTGTAAGCCATAATCATCACAATTATGACACATCACAGCTTGAACTATCTTGCTTTGCATGTAATGAGTCTATCTCATATATTAGTTTCACCTTTTAAGTTGCATTACTGAAATGAACTTTTGCACGATATTCTAATTTTTCGAGTTTCACCTGTATACATTTGAACTAGGCTGTGAGGTTTCTCTGTGTCATATATGTGTGTGTTTATAGAATAGAATAGAATTCTTTATTGGCCAAGTGTGATTGGACATGCAATGAATTTGTTTTGGTGCAAATGCTCTCAGCATACATAAAAGAAAAGATACATTAGTCAGAGTTAAGAATCATAAGGTACAACACTTAATAATAGTCATAGGGTACAATAAGCAATCAAATATAGCACTGAATGCAATGAAATTTCATTTTAATGTATGCAGATTAGTGTATGTTTAAAGTGACAGTAGTTTTATTCTATTCTGTTCCACCTCACCAGGTGCCCATTTATCAGTAGGCAAACTGATTACTTTTTCCCCTGAAACTCTTTCTAGCCCCACTTTTCTTGATGTTTTCTTCCATCATAAATTACCTTTCACTGTTTCCTGAGCAAATGAGCAGCCTTTCAAACTGCAGCTTCCAGTCATTTTTGTTTTCTAAGAACGCCACCGGAGCCCAGTGGCATTCTCCCACCTTAAGATGACGCTAATGCTCATAACCAGGTTAATTTAAACCATCTTGTGTGAAATCAAGGGGACCAAAGAACAAATCACAAGCAGATGGGTATGCAAATACAAACACCCATTTAGATTACAGGTAGTCCTTGATTTACAACAGTTCTTTTAGTGACTGTTCAAAGTTGCAATGGCACTGAAAAAGATGACATGACCATTTTTCACACTTATGACCGTTGCAGCATCCCCATGGTCCTGTGATCAAATTTAGATGCTTGGCAATTGATTCAATGTCCTGGAGTCGTATGGTATTTTTCTCTTTGTACCTCCCTCTCTTACACACATCACAAATTCTCCTTTATGTTTTCATCACCAGCTGTGATATTTAATTGCAAAGCTTGACACTTTACTGTTATCTTAAAATATTCTATGGTCATTCCTTACTCTTGTAGGTTGTCACTATCTGGTCTTCATGAAAGCCAATGTAGAAATTCCTTCTGAAGAAGGAAGTCCCCAAATGTGTGAATGGCATCTGTGAGTTGCTTTTGAGGAATCAGATGTTGCCTCCCATGTTCAGATTTGGTGAGCTCACACTAAGGTTTTGGGTTATCTCATATGGAATTCTTGTAAGAAATTCTTTGGGCATGTTGGCATTCTGCGGCATGATTTCATGAGAGGAAGAGTAAACCAAGATCCCATGAGATTGAGCAATCACAAAACTTTCTGCCATTTAAAATGTTTCAAATCATTTGTAAAACTGAATTTAATTCGAATTAATTTGGGCATCCACCAGAGGTGTCTTTAGAGAACATCAAAAAATAAATAAATCCTGATGGCATTTATGAAGCACGTAAGAAAGATGGTGCAACCAAGAACAACTTATTGACTTCTTTTTGTATCAAATATCAAGATCATACCAAATGATATAGTACCTCTTTATATTACACTGATGAGACCACACGTGGAATACTGCATATAGTTCTGGTCACCACAATACAAAAATGATGCTGAAACCCTAGAAAGAGTGCAAAGAAGAGCAACAAAGATGATCAGGGGTCTGGAGACCAAACCATACAACGAACTGTTAAGGGGATTAGGTATATCTAACTAACAAAGAGAAAGGTTAGGAGTGACATGATAGCTGTCTTCAAATACTTGAAGGGGCTGTCACAGGAGAAGAGGTGGTTGACATATTCTCCAAAGCACCTGAAGGCAGGGTAAGAAGTAACAGATGGAAGATCATTAAAGAGAGACCCAACCTAAACTAAGGAGAAATTTCCTGACAGTGAGAACAATTAATCAATGGAAACAGTTTGCCTCCAGAAATTGTAAGTACTCCATTATTGGAAGTTTTCAAGAAGATATTGGACCAAAGAGATTTGTCCAGAATGGTATAGAGTTCCCTGATTTAGTAGCGGGTGGATTAGGAGATCTGTGTGGTCCCTTTCAACCCTGTTATTCTATGTTTCTTTTACCCACACCACCTCTCTTGCACACCTCAGCGCCCAAAGTTCTCTATTGCCTTTCCTTGAACTAATAAGTTATCTTACGGAAAGGTTATAGAGCATGACCAAATTCAACATTTAATAAATAAGCCCAACACAATGAAACAAAACCATTTTTCTCTGATACAGATTTTTTTTGTTTCTCCTCCTCTCCTCCTGTTTCTATTATATTACATTATTTCTTCATTTGGTCACACACTGGAAAATTTAATTACCTCAGGAATTTATTTCAGTTAAAAAGAAAACACTGTTGTCTCCCAATGTTTTATTTATGGGTGGAAATTAATTTGGCCATGTTCCTCTTCATACAGTGTCAGAAGTATGGAAATTTGGCCTTATCGTTTGGCTCCTTTGATAGCATTTAATTCCTGGGTGACTGTTGCCACCCATCACCCCTTCCTCCCACCTCGCAACCCCTGGCAACTGCTTCAACTATTTGCAGCTTCAAAAGGTCACAATGCTTTTTCTGAAACAGGGTGTCCTCCCAAAATTTATTTATTTATTTATTTATTTATTTATTTATTTATTTATTTATTTATTTATTTATTTATTTATTTATTTATTTATTTATTTATTTATTTATTTGATTGTCAATCACTTACAAGATAATAGGTATAAGTATAAACATGAGTAAGAATATAGGAAATAGCTACGAATAAATGGGGACAATCGGACAGGGACGGTAGGCACAATTGTGTGCTTATGCACACTCCTTACAGACCTCTTAGGAATGGGATGAGGTCAATAGTGGATTAGTTTGAGGTTAAAGGAGTGGGGGTTAGAATATATAACAACAGAGTCAGGTAGTGCATTCCAGGCATTGACCACTCTGTTGTTGAAGTTGTACTTTCTGCAATTAAGTTTGGAGCGGTTTACATTGAGTTTGTATCTGTTGTGTGGTCTTGTATTGTTGCTGTTGCAACCAGCCTGCCTTCTATTAAGGATCTGTATAAAGTGCACAAGCCAGAAAGAGGGTTCAGAAAATCTCTACAGATGCCTCACATCCTGGACATAAACTGTTTCAATTTTTCCCCTCAGAATGCCCCTATAGAGCATTGTGTGCCTAAAAAACAAGACACAAGGACAGTTTTTCTCTTGTGCCATCATTCGGCTGGACACTTAATTCCCACTGCATTGTCTTATGTTTAAAGATATTTACCCATGTAGCAGGGATGTATTACTATTATCCTTTTCATTTTTCTTTTTACCATCTACTATTGGAATCTTACCTTATTCTTTGCATGTACACTGAGAGCTTCTGAACTCAGTGTATGTGCAAATAGAATAGAATAGAATATTATTTCTTGGACAAGTGCGATTGGACACACAAGAAATCTGTCTTGTGTGTCCAATCACAATTGTCCGAGAAAGAATATTCTGTTCTAATCTGTTCTGTTCTGTTCTGTTCCATTCCATTCTTACTTCTGCTCTGTTCTATGCCTATTTTCATTCCATTCCACATTTTCTATTCTATTTTGTTCTGTTCTGTCCTATTCTGTTCTACTCTGTTCTGTTCTATTCCTATTTCCATTCCATTCCAGTCCATTCCATTCCAGTCCATTCCATTCCACATTTTCTATTCTATTCTATTCTATTCTATTCTATTCTATTCTGTGCCGTGCCGTGCCATGTCATGCCATTCCATTCCATTCCATTCTTAATTCTATTCTATTCTATTCTATTCTATTCTATTCTATTCTATTCTATTCTATTCTATTCTATTCTATTCTATTCTATTCTATTCCATTCCATTCCATTCTATGCCATTCCATTCCATTCTTAATTCTATTCTATTCTATTCTATTCTATTCTATTCTATTCTATTCTATTCTATTCTATTCTATTCTATTCTATTCCATTCCATTCCATTCCATTCCATTCCATTCCATTTCTATTCTTATTCCATTCCATGGAATATCATCCTGAAAAAAAAAAATATACGGAGAAGAGCTATTCAGCACAGCTCCAACATATCATGAAAGGGAGCTGTACATGAATCCCGAAGGCATCTCTGCAAAGGAAAATCCGGGCACTAAATTGGCAGCTTGCTGTTTTCAGCAGATGCTTTCTTAACCTCGATGCTCTTTACCATTTGTGATAGTATGTAGTTAAACGCTAGAAGCAGGGAGGAATGAAAACAAAGAGCTAAAAGGAAAAAAACAAACAAACAAGAGGGGGAGGGGATGAGGGAGAGGATAGCTTGTAATTTCTGCCCAAAAGCTGCAATTAAGGATACAGGAATTACTTGGGGAGGGGATCATATCATTTCTATCAGAGGAAATAAATACTTGGCAATGTTTCTATAACTAAGTCAGTTACTTAAAATAAGAGGTCTATCTACCAGCTTTATACATGTACAGGGGTCATGGTGGTGTTGCTGGAAAGACAGGAGAAGGAAAACAAATTGAAACGAAACCCAAGGAGCTATGAATGTTTGGCCAAAGGGTAGAAAAAAGGAGGGAAAAAAGAAGGAAGATTGGATGGTTGAAGAAAGAAGACAGTGTTAAGTATGGTCGGTGGGTCCCATGAATAGACGAGGCTTGAGTAGTGAACAACAGCTCTTTATTTAACAGAAAGATTCTGAGACTAAAACCCTAGCGCGCGGCAGCTCTTCTTATAGAGCTGGCCGTGGCTAGGCAGCCAATGACAACTCTTTGAGTTTGCCGCGCTTGGTTTCAGCCAATCACGGCAAACCCTGTATGAGCCAATCAGGAACGTTCAAGCCATCCAATCACAATCCGGTTTTTCTGGACCAATAGGAACGCAGGGTTTCAAGCCTGCTAATATGGAACAGACAGCAAAAAGGGGAGGTTAAGGAGAAAAAAAAAGAACTTCCCAAAACAATAGAACACCAGCCATAAATTGTTTCTTTGAAATCTCAGAAGTTAACCTTGCTTTGAGGCAGTCTTTAACTTGAGAGGACCTTCCCAACATGAAATGATCTCCAAAAAGCTAATCAAGACTGATTGGAGACTGCTAACAAATCTCATAGCTGTAGGGCCTCTCAGATCTGGGCACATATGCAGGAGCATAATCACACATTAATCTTTCAAGAAGCTGAGGTTGTTGCCCATGATATAACTAAAGGAGGACACCTTTTAAAAGAAGCCTGGTTTTCCAATAGCAATTCTATCAATAGGCATATTGAACTACCACCGGCCTACCAAGCACTGAGACACCAGGAAAGACCCTGCAGAAGGAGCAGAGACCACTTCCCATTGCGGAACAGGGATCGACGGCACCCCCCATCCCTGTGCATGTGGACTCATCCTATGAAGGCACAGCCAGGCCTGTCCAAATACAGAGGCGTTCTGCAGAGCTGCCTCAAGTTATAGCAGACAGGAAGAATGAAGAATGAGCTGGGCCAACTACAAGGTCATGAATTGCACAAATTGCAATAGCTGACATGTTAACATCACCTCCTAGAGATAAGCATTCCAGGCTGGGCCAGGCTCGGGAGAAAGCAACAAGAGATAAGCCTCCTTTGACCAACATGAGGAAGGAAAAACAACCGGGCTAATTACAGATGAGTGGCAGTTGAGAGGGCCTATGCGTGCTAGCGCTAAATTGATTAATGCTATATAAAGGATGTGTGTGTGTGTGTGTGTGTGTGTGTGTGTGTGTGTGTGTTTTCTTATGTTTTCCTGGGTATTTATATGTATGGTATTCAGCTTTGTTCAGGTATTTTCCCACGACTTTGTAGTTGTGCTTTTAAAGTTGTAGCGACGTTTTGGCAGAATCTCATCTGCCATCATCAGGCTTCTGTATTGTGTTCGTCTGTGAGTCAGGCTTTCAGTTTCAGTTTTAAATTTGGTGCTGGCCTCGTGCTTTGTTAGAATGTTTTTTTCTTCATCCTGATTGGTTGGGAGTCTTGGTCTGTGTTTATTGGTCTTGGAGCTTGCTGTGTTCTGCTTGATTGGTGTTTCCAATATCTTCTGTCTGTTTTGTAACGTGTTTTTTTTTTGTCTTGATTATCTGGCAACATTATGTTGCGTGCATTGGGGGCTTTCAGTGTGGCTTGGCTTTGGGTGAATGGTCGGTTATCATTTATTAGGAAGCTAGGTTTCATCTGGGTGGCTGGCTGGGGTGTGTTTGGCTGGAGGTATCAATGGAGTTTCTGTTTGTGCCCAGGTGTTTGCTTGGCTTGTGGTGTGGAGATTTTTTTTTGTTTGTAACTGCAGGCTTCCAGATAATTGACAGTCTGGTGGAGTCAACTCTTCTGTTCATGTTTTCAGGTCATTTTTCAATCTCTATGGCTTCTCTGATGATTCTGTAGCTGGAGTTTTCTATAGTGGCTAGGGTTTTGGTACCATTGAGGTTGATGCTATGACCTGTGGCTTTCATGTGTTGGACTTGTGTGTTCCAGCTTTTTTACTGCATTTTTGTATATATATATGAGAGAGAGAGAGAGAGAGAGAGAGAGAGAGAGAGAGAGAGAGAGAGAGAGAGAGACCCTATGATTTCATATTATTCATAGATAAATAAAGTGAATTGTCCATGAATTCAGCAACAGCATAACTTAAAGGACACTTTCTTCAAACTGAGAATTTCAATCATGATAATTGGTTAGGGTTCACTATGACCAATAGATGGCAAAATCTTTCTCTTTCTCTCTCCATCCCCCCCACACCAATTTTTACACAATTCCAAACGTGTTCAGAGAGTCCTTGAAATTAGCGGTTGGGGTTCTTCTCAATCCATGGTTCCAATATGGAGAGGTGGGCAGGTGTGTTTAAGCAGTGTGTGCCCCATGCCAGAAATTATATCTCACCCTCCATTGCAGCTTTGCTTATCTGCCTGCCAAGGGAAAAAGAAATCCTTCAGAGTGGTAAAAGAGATGCTTTAGCAAAAATAAATCCCAAGCCAGAAGATGTTCTTCCTTCTCCTTTGCATCAAAAAAGAACAGATTCCTATCCACCGTCAGAAAAAAAAATAGAAGACAGATTTCTGCTCTGGGAGACTAGAAATTGCTTCAAGCCAGCCATTCATCATTGTGTCCTTCCTTTGGGAGTTGTTCCTCCCATAAAGGTTCTACCTTTGTTCACTGGGTTTAGCTTCACTAATACCTACGTAGGGAGAATCAGAAGACATTCATAATAACCAGATACTCTGTCCTATTTGCCAAACAGATTTTTTTTGCTAGCTAACCTGGAATTAAGGAGAAACTTCCCAACAGTGAGAACTATTAACCAGTGGAATAGCTTGTCTTCAGAAGTTGTGGGTGTTTCATTCAATCTCAAGAAGAGACTGGACAGATGTTTTTCTTGAATTAATCTCCAAAACAGTTGGTTGATTGCAGAACTGAGCATTCAAAGAGTCCCAATGATGTGGCAAGTAATTCAGTTTATAGCATATGGCAATGTCATCATCATCATCATCATCATCATCATCACCACCACCATCATCATGAGTTGGAAGAAACCTTGGAGGTCTTCAAGTCCTGTTCAATCAGGAGACCCCATACCATTCCAGACAAATGGCTTTCCAATCTCTTTTTGAAAACTTCCAGTGATGGAGCACCCACATCTTCTGAAGACAAGACATTCCACTAGTTGATTGTTCTCACTGTCAGTGAGAATTAGAATTAGTTCTAGGTTGCTTCTCTCTTTGGCTAGTTTCCATCCATTGTTTTTTGTCCTGTCTTCTGGTGGTTTGGAAAATAAGTTGACCCCCTCTTTTTTTGTGGTTGCTTCTTTCCTTGATGCATGGAAACTAGAAGTAAGGAGAAAATCCCTAACATTTAGAGGATGGAACCAATGGAACAACTTGCCTTAGAAGTTGTGGGTGCTCTATCATTGGAGGTTTTCTAAAAGAGACTGGACAGCCATTTGACTGGAATGATCTAGGGACTCCTGCTTGAGCAGGGGGTTGTACTAGAAGACCTCCAAGGTCCCTTCCAACTCTGTTATTTTGTTATTCTATTTTTCTATTAAATCATCAGGCTCAAATTATAATGTTTTTGACACAGGATGTATAGACTAAGCTCTCTCGAGAAATCTACAATGCTAAGAAAGGCAGAAGGGAAAAGAAGAAGAAAAACAATTAGAAACAGGGGATTCAATGATGTTTCTGATGGATCTACTATTGTGAGACCTGAAGGACCAGATCAGAAACTGATCATTCTGAAGAACGTCTGTAAAAACTTATTGACAATGGCAGGTTAGGCAGAACATGAAAGAAAAACCATTTTCTGTGAAACACATTGGCGAGGAACAATGTTGATTTGCCTGTACAACTCACAGGGATTGGAATTAGGCTGTTCTCAATTTCCCTAATTATAAACAACTGATGTTCACTGTCTCAAAGGTTCTAATGCAATAATTTGCTCAGGAATTTTCTTTTTGAAATGTTTTAGATTTGGCTTGGAAGCAACTGTAACTAATACTACGGTGAACTCTCTTCCCAGATTTTTCAGAGATTGACTTGTGTTGCCTTTTGGGCTTTCTGGTTTCATTTTGTTTTGATCTGATTTCCAAAATCATTTTCAAATTTCTTTGAAGTGGGGCTTTTGAGCCAACATCCGTGGCAAGGTTTTATTTTTCTATTTAAAGTTACTCCATTGCCCTGTAGCTTCCCTGACCGATCCACTAGAACAATTTCTCCTTGTTTACTTTGGCTGGGGTTTAATTGAAGTCAAGAAAACTGCAGGCTGCGGGGCCACAATAATACCCTGGAAGAAACCTCTTTGTCCCAGCATAACTTAATTGCTATACTTTGCATCAACTTTTAACCTTTTTGAAAGAATTTTTATTAGAGTTTCTTGTAATGTGTCCTACAAATGGAAATAAAGATTGCAAGGGAAACAGAAAAGGCATGCAGGATAAAAGGAAAAGAAAGGAAAAGAATAGCAGTGACTTCCAAACTTAACCTCCCCCAGCTCACTACCAAACTTCAAAGAGATGGTTTTGGGGTGCTGGCATAAATAAGGGAAACCAAAGACAGTATGTGACCCATGGCCCATGATAATGTCCATCCCGTCACCCAAAGGTTAAACAAGTCACATTGTGCTCTAGCAAAATGGGGAAATCAGCTAAATTTCTTCCTGTCTCAAGGACAATGTCAGCTTGTAAAACATTCCTACACTTGCTCCCAAGTTGGCAGACAGCACTTGTTAAAAGAAGCTGAATTACTACTTGCTGAAATCCGAAAAGAACTCTGTTGGGATCAATCACGGCAAGAGGTGGATTGAGCAAAGATCAGGCTTATTTATGCCCAAAGACCTTGAAGCTGCCAGGTCCTTCTACGTCTCTGTAAAATGAGCACTCAAGTGTATCTATTGCCTATGTAACTGCTTATTGAATCTCCTCTTGATTTGAATAATTGACCGTAGAGGAGCTTACAACATTGTCAATATATGCCAATGTCTCTAAAATGTTTAAGTGGGCACTTGTCTGTTTCAAGACTCTTCAAATGCTTAGGAAGCATTTTCCAATTAGCCCTCTCTGTAATAGGAGTGCTTGATGTTTGTCTACAGGGTAGAAAATGTGTGTGTGTGTGTGTGTGTGTGTGTGTGTGCAATGTGAACATCTTGTAACACTTAGACAATTGTAAGAAGCCCCAGGTTGCCTTGCCTCTCTGTGGATAGGCATGATTGGTGGATGTATTACCTATGCAGCAAGGAACACCAGAGGAGATGGATGCTTAAGAAATATGAAGTATGAATAAAGAAGCAAACAAATACTACAAATAGTTTCTTCTGATGCATCCTATTGGAAAGTCATTAATACCAGGCATTATTTCAAAACAGTATATTTTCTTCTCACCAGGGCTTTCTCTTGTCTAGTAATCTGGAGTATCTCCTCTCTAATGGAATAAGTCATTTAACAGAATATAACAGAACAATAGAGTTGGAAGTTCAGCTCGCTCCTCGAGCAGCAGATCTTATACCATTCCAGACAAGTGCCTGTCCAGTCTCTTCTTAAAAACCTCCACTGATGGAGCACCTACAACTTCTGAAGGAAAGTGGTTCCACTGGTTTATTGTTCTCACCATCAGGAATTTTCTCCTTAGTTCTATGTTGCTCTTGTCCTTGGTTAGTTTCCAACCATTGCTTTTTGTCTTGCATACAGAAAAGTATCTTGGTGTAACAAGGTGTCTGAATCCAAGCTTAAGAGATTTAGGGCAGCCTTTTCCTAACCTGGTTGTTCTCCTAACACGAATAATTTTATTTCCAGAGTTGTGCATAATGTTGATGCTATCTAGAAATCCAGGGAGTCATAATCCGCACACTGCATCTGAGTAGGACATTAAGAGGCTGGACCTTGACGAGTAATTGAAAGCTGGTGAGCTACTGAATTAATCAGCTGGTTGATTATGAGCCATTTTGTTCTAGCAAGATTTATCTATGTGGTTGCTTATGAGTTGGGAAACCATTTAATGGTAGAGTGGCCCAAACGAGTTGGTGATTTCTAGAAGGTCTGTTTAGATTTTTAGATCTGTTATCCTCATTGTAGATGTGATGTTGTGTCACTCTGCAGGTCCAGATGGAGTGAGTCAAGGAATAAGTGTTGTAGCCCAAATCAGTGATAATGGCTGACTGTACAGTTGGATTTGTTCCACCCTTACATTATAAAAAGCCCACAGTCAGGATCAGAATAAAGCACTTAAGAGGGAAAGTTAACACTCCTTTCCACCTCTCATAAAGCCTTAATTGGTGCCCCCAGAGCCCCTCTAAAAGTTGCCATTTTTTAATGAGACAGAAGGAGACAAAAAAGTTAAATATGTAGGGAGTAATTTCATCCATGTAATGATCATCAAATGCAAATGTAAATCTGATTGAATCAAAATTGGTGTTTGCCCTCATCCCTCCCTTGTCATTATTTCTGACCTTCTTCCAGTTTGGAACCACTGAGTTCAAATGCAGCCCTTGATTTCCCCAAAGTGCTGTATCTGTGCCATAGTTTCTGTGTAGTGAATCCTCTTGATGGGAAGGAACAGCTCTAGGCTGTTGGAGAACGTTCTAGGCTGACTGGGTGGGATATGTGTGAAGAAAGGATTGAAGGCACAGCAATGCCTCAAGCTCTCATTCTGAGCTCAAGGTTGCCAAGTTTTCTCCTGGAATCTGGACCTCACTCCCTTAGGGTCCCTAAAAGGCAACTGGACTTTGTGGGGGTTTTCCTTGAGAACATTTCACTTTTCATCCAAGAAAGCTTCTTCAGTTCTGACTGAATGGAAGGATTTATATTTTTGAGGTCATCTGGTTGTTAGCTCTCTGAGGGTCTTTGAGGCCACTTGGGGGTTTACCCTTGAAGTCACCTAGTGCAAATGGGTGTGGAACCTTCTTGGAATCACTGAAAGGACTGTGTTGTAGATAGGAGATTGATGGCACTGTATTCCTCCTCCTCTGTTGAGAGAAGGATGTTCAGTTTTAACATAGATGGTCTCTTTTGACCCCTTGGGTGAGTACCAAAGGTACTTTTTCAGGAGGCAACTGGATTTTCTTGTTTTTTTCTTTTGAAGACATTTAGCTTCTCATCCAAGAAGCTTCTTCGACAGGATAGTGGGGAATGGAAGGATTTATTTATGGTCATTTGCATTCTTTTAGAGCAGGGGTTCCCAACCTGGGGTGCGAGACAATATTCCAGGGGGTGCGAGAAAAGTCCAGGTAATTTTTATTTATTTTTATTTTTATTTTTTTATTTATTTATTTATTATGCAATGGATTAACTTTGTTTTCATTTTAGAGTTAAGTATCGTTATTTAGTGGCCGTCACATACATAGCTGAAAAGATTCAATCCTACCATATATTTAACACGTTCAGTAGTTCCTAAAGTCTAAATTTCAGGGGGTACGAAGTTCGAGTGAAATTTCTTTAGGGGTGGGGCGAGAAAAAGGTTGGGAACCACTGTTTTAGAGGGTCGTTGAGGCCACTTGGAGGTTTATCTGTGTCCTCGCAGTCGTCTGACTCTGAGTAGTGCTCCTGGTTCCTTAGCCTGCAATTTTTCCCTCTGGAAATCCATTCCTACTCCCACATCATTCCAAGGGTGTTTCATCCCAAATTGTACAGCTAAAAACCTGTAGGTGACTGATAATCTCTACAGGCTTTGGGGGAGTAGGTGAAAAGAATACAGTCCTTTTCCCTTAAGTTCTTGGCTGCTGCCTGAGGACCAGTGGTGGTATTCAATTTTTTTTTTATAACTGGTTCTGTGGGCGTGGCTTGGTGGGCGTGGCTTGGTGGGCGTGGCAGGGGAAATACTGCAAAATCTCCATTTCCACCCCACTCCTGGGGGAAGGATACTGCAAAATCCCCATTCCCTCCTTACCCCACTAACCTGCTTTCCAGCTCCGTTCTCCTGCACAGGGCAACCAAAGGAGACCCAGATGATCAGCTGGGTTTCAAATGGGAGACAGAGAATAGATGGGGTTGGTGGGCCAGTCAGAGATGGGATTTGCCAGTTCTCTGAACTACTCAAAATTTCCACTACCAGCTGAATACCACCTCTGCTGAGGACAGAATCTCCCACTCTTTGAAACCCTGGCAACCGAGAAGATTTAACATGGTAGAACTTCCGTCTGCAGAGTCGTAATTCCACCGCCCTTCCCTCTCTCTCTCCTCCACCTCTGCCACTGCACCTGTGCAATCGAATTGACTGCAGAGTCATTTGCAACATCTGCCTACTTTGCTGATAAAGTTACCTGTGCTTCTAAAGCTCCAGGATGGGCCAGACCAGAGTCTCTTCTGCTGCAGTTGAGATTCATAAAGTGACCGCCCAAGTCTCTAATGTAACCTGACATGTCACACTTCATGTTGCAATTTGTTTCATTAGTGTCAATTAGAGCAAATCCTGCGATTTCTTGGCATGGAAGGAACATGCTGTACAAGCCCAGCTGCAGGTGGGAAAAAAAAAAAAAAGGCAGGGGCAAGGAAGAAGTTGTACCAATTATATCATTGGCATTGTTTATTTATGCAGCTACCCTTCTGTGAACCTTTTCTCCTCTGTGCAAAAAGCAGAACAAGAACGGGAGGGATCTACGCTTTGGTAAATATGATAAGAGAGCATTGTTGGATGCGGGCAAAATGGCCTTTGGATACTTTTACCCAAATTTGCAGGCAGGGAGGCTGGATGGATAATGTCCCCTCATTTCGCCAAGG
>NC_142020.1:5097500-5105000 GCF_049901735.1 Notechis scutatus
ACCATTCGGGTGGACATACAACAGGTAGTAAGGTGTGCTGGAGTACATTAAAAACATACAGGTTCATAACAAAAATTAGAAAGGGTTTCTTCTTGCAGCACACTCAGTCAAAGGACATATTTTCCCCTAAAACTACTTACTGCAACCCAATTTGGTGACTCCAGTGAAAAGTTCTGGAACTTTCTTAGCAATTTTGGTAGTCTTGCTGTAGACAGTGTGCTGATCTGGAGGAGGAATCCAAGCAGCTAATAACATCTGAAATTTTATTAAGTATTGGTGGTCACAGGTTGCCATGGCTGAAAGTGTGCTAGAGAGAAGTTTGTAGAGTCTTTTTCCAGATTTCCCTTTCATTTGTTAAAAAGAAAAACTAGGTCCCTGCTATAGTGGATGAATTTCTCTGAACTGGAAATGTGTATATATATATTTAAAAAAACTAGGAAAGTTTTGAATGTTCAGTACTTCCAACTACTTGCCTTGCAATGCCACTAAGTAATTGTTCTCACTATTGGTAATTTTTCCTTCACAATAGCAATAGCACTTAGATTTATATACCACTTTACAGTGCTTTTACAGCTCTCCCTAAGCGGTTTACAGAATCAGCCTCTTGCCCCCAACAATCTGGGTCCTCATTTACCCACCTCAGAAGGAGGGAAGGCCGAGTCAACCTTGAGTCTGGTGAGATTCGAACTGCCAAACTGCTGGCAGCCGGCAGTCAGCAGAAGTAGCCTGCAGTACTGCACTCTAACCACTGCACTACGGTGGCTCATAAATCTATGTTGGGCCTCTCTTTATTGATTTCCTACACATTACCTCTCATCCTGTCCTCAGATGCTCTGAAGAACAGGTCAACCCTCTCTTCTCTGTGAGGCCCTCTCAAGTACGGGAAGATAGTTATCAAATCACCCCTAGTCTTTCTCTTCGTTAGGCTAGACATACTAGTACTGCTTTGTAAGACCACACCTGGAATACTGCATCCAGTTTTGGTCACCACATTGTAGAAAATATGTTGAGACTTTGGAAAAAGTGCAGAGAAGAGCAACTAAGATGATCAAAGTCCTGGAGAATAAGGCAAGACAAGAAACAATGGTTGGAAACTAATCAAGGAGAGAAGCAATCTGGAATTTTTTTAAATTTTTTTTATTGGTTTTTAAAAACAAACATAAACAAACAAAACATAAAAACATCAAGCTATCTTCCATAGGTGTACATACAGTGTGCCGGTTGGTTTACAAATTGTTTTGTGCTTCCATTTCGTAGTCTTCAATTACAATTACATTACATATAATCTCATATTGTCAATCAAAAATTAAATACCTTAGTATCATTATTAATCAATCATTTGACTATACTTTTATTCATTCATGTTTTACAAGATAACCATAATTTACTTAGTTTATTTTATAACAGTTCATATTATCATCCCAAATCTATCCTAAAATCATTTTGTAGATATAATAAGAAAGAAGTGCATTTTTGTATATTTATTATTTTCTAAAAGTCTACATAATTCATTACTGTGCTTTATTATCTAACCATTGATAGAAAAGATCCCAAATTTTATAAAATTGTTTATCCTCTTGTTCTCTAATTTCAAATGTCAATCTACTCATTTCAGCACATTCCAATATTTTCTTAATGATTTCCTCCTGTGATGGTATTTTCTCATTTTTCCAGTTTTTAGCAAATACAATCCTAGCCGCTGTTAATACATTTACAATCAGGTATTTCAAGTCTTTACTATATATTTCAGGTAAAATTCCCAATAAAAATATCTCTGGTTTCAAGTCAATATGTTTTTTTTGTCATTTTTTCCAACCACATGTGGATTTTAGTCCAGTATTTTTTAGCATCCGCACAAGTCCACCACATATGGTAATATGAGCCAGGTGTCTGATGACATTTCCAACATTTTTCGGATTTATTCTTGAACATTCTTGCTATTCTTGTCGGGGGGAAATGCCACCTGTAAAACATCTTATACAAATTTTCTTTATATGCTGTTGACATTGTCATTTTATAATTTTGAGACCACAATTTTTGCCATTTCTCTAAATCGATCCCATATCCAAAATTCTTCCCCCAAGCAATCATAGTTTCTTTAACTTGTTCTTCTTCTAGTTTAATTTCTAATAAATATCCATACAATTTTTTAATCACCTTTTCATCAGTACCTGTCAAAATCTTATCTAAGTCAGTCAGTTTATCATAGAAACCTTCTGTTTTAGAATCTTTATCATACCTTGAATGTATTTGCGCATATGAGAACCAATTCATCTTTATACCTTGTTCCTCTAGTTTTTGCATAGATTTAAGTTCACCCTTTTCATTCAATATTTCACCATATCTAACTGTTTGTTCCTTTTTGTATATTATAGGATACGAAAATGCTTCAATAGTCGATAACCAGACTGGAATTTTCAGATAACATTGTCTTTTAAACTTCTCCCAGCATCTTTTTTTTAATCTTGATGCTCTCCTGTGTTGATGCAATCTAGGGCTGCATTGGTTTTTTGGCAGCTATAAGACACTGCTGGCTCATATTTCATGATTGTCCACTAGCATTCCTATATCCCTCTCCCAGTTCCTGTGGTTGAGCCAGGTACCAGCTATTCTGTACCTGTACAAATGCCTATGTGTAGGGCCTTACTTTCCTCACCACTAAAATGCATTTTGTTGGATAGGTCCAGTGTCCGATACAAATACTCTTAACAGATCTCTGCGGAAGGGGGAAAAAATAAGGCAACCTTCAATATTTAGCTCCAGTCATTTCTCTCCAGAAGTTGCTTTTATACTTTTCTTCTTAAATGAATATTAACAATAATCCAAAGATTGCAGTAGACTGAAAATGACTTTCCATTATGCCCTTTCTCTCTTCATTTTTTTTTTAAAAAAACCATAATTCTCCACCGTTAAAACATTTAGTTAATTTATATATAGACTTCAGTGAAAGGCAGTTGATGAGGGCTAGCAATTTCCATGCCTTTATAACACAGCAAATCTCTGGAGAGAAATCTACCTCTTTAATTACCTCCATCATTTTTTTTAAAGTTTCCCATCAAAGTTGATTGAATTGAATTATCTTGGAGTAAGTATCAGGTTTCACTTTACAGACAATAGAAAGTAATCAATATGAGACCAAAAAAAGTTTGTTATCCGTCTGCCCAGCTAGTCTAATATTGTCTGCTTTCAATGCACTTTAAGATTTTAAATAGAAATGTTTACAACTGAATTGGATACCATGGTGGGATAAAATTGATGGAAATATAGTAGCTAAGAGAAAGGGAAAAAGAGCAAGATAAACTAGTTAAATAGAATGCAAAGATATATAATAAAATAAATCTTACCATTCAAAAGCAATCTGTGTTTCGGTGAATTCATCACCTTTGGATGCAAACACAATATTTTCTATAAAATCTGTCATCTTCTGGACAGCCCTGACTATAAACTTAACCATTCTAGTGACTACATATATATTTGTGTCCTGAAGGAAATAAGATAATCTTTTGTCAGTCCCAGTTTATGGTTCTGTCAAGTAATGTCTGTAAATACCGAGCCTTCGCTGAGACATAATTCAGAATTGAATAGAACTTGTGAATGTCTTCTTTTTCTGATGCTCCACAAACACACATTCTTCTCAAGATACGATGCTCCATATTTAACCATAAAACCTAGCTGCTCAAATCTTGCTTTGGTTAGGGCTATCCTATGGTGTCGAGTCAAACCCATTACCAAGTATTTTTTCTCTCTCTTTGAAAGGTCATTTTATTTTTTTAGCCAGCCATTTCAACGACCCGATGATGTTTGCAAGTGATGCTATATCCGTTTCGGTGTTATCATCCAAAAACTCTTTGTTTAAATATTGCCTTGGCCGACTGGCAATAAATGTTGTGTTGAGAGGCTGTGATGTGAGATTATTTGGAGACATTGATTGATTTGTGGGGGAGACTGAAGTGTGCTCCTCTTCAAGGCACACTTGTGATAGTCTGTCAGGTTCCATTTGAGGGGATCCTCCACTAAATGATGAAAGACTTTGGTTACTGTTAAGACTATAGATGGGGTGGGTCTCTATTTCAGCTCTACAACTCTAGCTGCCATCCTATCAATGGACAATGATTAATATATGTATGTATGTATATGTATGTGTGTGTGTGTGTGTGTGTGTGTGTGCATATGTATGTATGTATGTATGTATGTATGTATGTATGTATGTATGTACCCTGTTTCTCCAACAATACGGCCTCCCCCAATAGGAAGTCCCAGCATGTTTTATAGGCATGAAATGAAATTAAGCCCCTCCCCCCAAATTAAGTCCTATATTAAAACATGCGAAATGGGGGGGAATGGTGGGGGGGCTTGCCATAAGGAAGTACTTTTGTTGCACACCCTGATATGGTGCTGCCTGCGTTGACCCCGATACGAAGTGCCCCACCAATGCCGAGGTCAACATCCAAGCCATCGCCGCCCGCCCGCCTGAAGATACAAGGGGGGGGGAATTAAGTCACCCCTGAAAAGACGGCCTAGCCATTTTTTGGGGGCTCAAAAAAAAAAAAAAGACCCGGCCTTATTATATGAGAAACACGGTATGTATGTATGTATGTATGTATGTATGTATGTATGTATGTATGTATGTATGTATGTATATGTGGATGCTTCATCACCGGAAGCTTTTAAGAAGAGGTTGGACAGCCACTTATCTGAAATGATATAGGATCTTCTGCTCATGCAGGGGGTTGGACTAGAAGATCTCCAGGGTCCCTTTCAAATCTGTTGTTCTCAGAGGTGGGCTGCACTTTCGTTGACAAGGGGTTCACTGGTTGTGAGCACACACAAGGATTGGCAAGAAGCTGACTGGTTTGCTACCATAACAAGGGACAGGTGAACAATTATTCAGAAGAACTGGCTTGCTGTCAGGGTTCCGACAGATGCCCTAATAAAAACCATAAGCCTCCAGCCAAACTTCAAAAGAAATCCAATTATTTATTAGGAACAACATGTCACAATTATCCTAATGAAGCCAGCTCTGTCTCATGTAATTTACGCTGCACCTATGCCTTGTTTCCTTGCCTCTCCCCTAGGTGTGTCATAAATCACACTTTCCAATTGGAGCACCTTCATGGCTGGTGTGTCATAATCTCCAACCAGGACTTTCTCAGGCTCTGAAGACCACGCCCCTCCAACTGGATCGTTAACCTGTGAGATAGTCTTGGTAAAATATGCATGGAATGTACTTCTGGTTTTTTATTTCCTTGTTGCTCCTTCAGGGTTTCTCCCACCTCCCTATGGCAACTCGAAAGGAGGCCAGGAATGCTTTATGAGTTGACAACAGCAGTCACAATCCCATTGCATTGTATGGGCAGGAGGAAAAGTTGCAAGAAACTGAAGTTGGATTTGATTTGTAAAGAGGTCTTGCATTTGATCTATAGAAGCCACTGAGATTCTCTCATAACAGTTTCTTGAGTTTTTTTGAATAATCTTTTTGGCGATTGATGTCCTTGAATACCTGGGTTTGCTCCATTTCAGTTTGGCAAGAGAAGCCCACCAAACCAGCAAGCAGCAGTCTTTACATTTTTTTTAACGTTTAGAGAAAGGACTCTACTCACTGTAGGAACTTACCAGAGGAGAGAATACCTTTGACTAATGATTAATCTGAGACTTTGAATAAAGTTATAGCTGTCCATCACGGCGTCACAATATCATTTATTGAATTCATTACAGTAGTAACTAACAGGACACATTTGAGACACTTATAATCCCATTGACTTTTAATAAAGTTTTTCTGTATTCTATTATGCTATAAGCCTCCTGTCATAGAGGTTACATTAGAAGAACTTCAGGCACAGTTGAGACACTTATAATCCCATTCGTATTTTATTAGTTTTCTGTATTATAGTATGATATAAGTCTCCTGTCATGGGCAGAGGGTTAGATTAGAAGAACTCAAAGTCCCTCTGCTCTGCTCTACTTCTCTCTACTCTACTCTGTATTCTATTTTACTCTACTCTGTATTCTACTTTACTCTGTATTCTATTCTATTCTACTTTGCTTTACTTACTCTCTGTTCTATTCTATTCTATTCTATTCTATTCTACTCTACTCTACTCTACTCTACTCTACTCTACTCTATTCTATTCTATTCTATTCTATTCTATTCTATTCTATTCTATTCTATTCTATTCTATTCTATTGCATTCCACTCCATTTCCTCTGTTCTGCTCTATTCAACATCATTATTTTATGTTCTCTTTTGTTGTGACCTAGGGTTAAAAAGAACAGGAAGTATACCTGCAGAGGAACACTTTTCTCAAGGACATCTATGGGGTTGGTGGCCAAATGAAGTCAAGATCCAGACAACGTGATCAAAGCCCTGCCCCCTTTTTACATATGTGCGATGTGACTGGCATCTTGGCTATTTTAATACTTTCCCCACAGATCGTCCTGTTTTCCTACAGGAAGCAAGATTTCTTTGGGAAGAGGACTTCTTTGGGAAGAAGGTTTAAAAACAAATTCTCTTTCATCCCCTTAAATGAGAATGCAGGACACAGAGGTATTTGGTGCAACAATTTGCAAATGCGACTTTCACTAATATGCTACTGTGTGGCAAGCCTACACCTACTTCTTGACTGGGTAACCCATTCCATTTCCTACGGTTCACATTGTAAGGCACACTAACATCTCAAAAGATGTCCAGTTTTGTTTGGTGATCTTTGTGTCTTTCTGATGGCGATGAACACGGGTGTGCACTTAAGAAACATGCTTCTTGATCCTATAGGTTCAAGTTCAAATGTAGGTTAGTCTGTTCTATTGCGTTCCCTGTAGCTATCTGTGGTTGTGAAAGTTGTACCTTAAAAAAGTAAGACAAGTAGAAAATTGACTTTGGAGAAGGCTTCTGTGCATTTTTTGGACAGCAAAAGTGACCAACAAGGAAGTACTGGAGCGCATAACACCAGGCATGTCACTGGAAGGCAAAATTACAAAACTGTATCTTGCTTACTCTGGACACGTCATGCGGGGCACTTCACTGAGAAAGCAATTATGTTGAGAAAAGATAGTGGTAAAAGGAAACCAGGCCATCAAAGTGTCCATGGTTGTTGGACACCATCAAAGCTGACACCAACCAGAGCATAGAAAATTCAAAGAAGTAGTGCAAGATTGGAAGACGTGGGGAGACCTGGCCCATAGAGTCGCCAAGAGTCAAACATGACTGAATGGATAATCATCATAGGTTCAAGTTAGCTTCAGTTCTCCTGGCATTTTTTATTTATTTTTGTAAAGCCCAGGTTTCTTCATCTCCCAGGAGTTTAGAATAGCTTATAGCCAACCTTCTGCTTATCTCATTTGCACAACAGCAAGGCTGTGAATTTAATTATGCTAACCCAGTGCATGAGTAGCCCCAGTTACCACATGAGTTTTCATGGTTGAAGGAGAACTAAAAACTCACCACTTTTAGTCCAGATCCTTACACTTCAGTGGCTTTTAAGCTAGGAAAAATGGCTGGAAAGT